>NW_019154137.1:4593881-4597597 GCF_002288905.1 Enhydra lutris kenyoni
GAGGAGGAAGCAGGCTCCCTGCTGAGCAGAGAGCCCAATGCGGGGCTCGATCCCAGGACCCTGAGATCATGACCTGAGCCGAAGGCAGTGGCTTAACCCACTGAGCCACCCAGGCGCCCCTCACATTGGGATCTTAATTAGTCTTTATTTCCCTAAGGATTAATGAGACTGAGCAACTTTTTGTGTGCTTATTTGCCATTCCCATATCTCCTTTAGTGAAATGTCCCTTCATGTGGTTTACCCATTTTTAAAATTAGATTTTATTTTCTTATTCTTGGTTTTTTTTTTGACATTTATATATTGTGGATATAATCCTTTGTTAGATACATGATTTGAAAGTATGTTTTTTCTAGAATGTAGCTTGTCCATTCATCCTAGAAATGGAGTTGTTTTGGAGCGAATATTTTTAATTTTGATGAAGTCCAAATTATCATTACTTTAAATTGGCTGTGTTTTTGGTTTTATATCCAAGAATTCTTCCATATCTATGCCCAGAAAAATTTTGCTCCTATGTTTTCTTTTATTTTTTTATACTCTCTCATTTTACATTTGGGTATATGATCCATAATGAGTTAATTTTTTGAATAAGATATAAGCAATAGATTGAGGTTTTAACTTTTTCATATGACTGTATAATTGTTACAGATCCAAGCGGTGTTATTAGGTGCATGCACATTGAGGATTATTATTTCTTTACGATGATGTGACCCTATTATCATTATGTAACAAATGTCCCTCCTTATTCCTGGTAATTTTCCTCATATATATGTTGGCTTTGTCTCATATCAATATAGTTGTTCCTACTTTCTTTGAATTTGTGTTTGCCAGGTGTTCCTTCTTTTTAGACTTTTATTTTTAACCTATGTATATCTACTTATTTAATATAGGTGTCTTACAGACAGCATATAGTTGGGTCTTAAACAAGCATTTAATTTTTTTTTTTTAATGCAGTTTGACAACATCTGTTTTCATCATTTACATTTTACTTTAATGATTTTTCTTGGATTGGGTCTGTAATTTTTTTTCTTTTCTGTTTGTCTTTTTTTGTTTGTGGTTTGTATCTTGCCTTCTTTTTATTATTTGAGTAGGTTTTATTTTTTATTTTTCTTTTTTTTAAAGATTTATTCATCCACTTTTGAGTGGGGGGATGGGCAGAGAGAGAGTCTTTCAAGCAGACACCATGCTGAGCTGGACACAGGGCCAATCAAAGTCCATGAAATCATGACCTGAGTCTAAACCAAGATCAACTGCTCAACCATCTGACCCACCTAGGTACCCCTGAATAGCTTTAGTATTTTATTTTAATTAATCTATTTAATTTTTTTCCTATATACAATCATTTTTGTAGAGGTTGCTCAAATTACAATATACATATCTGTAGTTTTACAGTCTATTTACAGTATAGGTAATATTTTACCACTTCAAGTAAGATGTAGTAGCCTTACAAACATATAGAGTTCTTTCTCTTTCCTCTTTTTATATTAATATTTTTTTTTTATCCTGTGACCAATCCACCAATCAAGTAGATTCTCTAATATGTATTCTCTGGATGTCTTTTGAATACTTTTCTTTATTTTTGATTTTTACCTATTTGATTATCATGTATCTGAGTATGGTTTTCTGTTGCTTTATCCTTATTTAGTACGCTATACTTCTTTTTGTGTAAATTTCTTTTTCTTTCTTTCTTGCTTTCTTTCTTTCCTTTAAAGATCCCACTTACTCACTTGACAGAGCAAGAGACAATGAGAGAGGGAACACAAGCAGGGGGAGTGGGAGAGGGAGAAGCAGGCTTCCCCGCAGAGCAGGGAGCCTGATGTGGCGATTGATTGCAGGACCCTGGGATCATGACCTGAGCCAAAGGCATATTCTTAACGACTGAGCCACCCAGGCGCCTTGTAAATTTATTTCTTTCAGCAAATTTGAGAAGATCATAACTATTATTTTATAAAAATGTATTTTATCTTCCAGTCTTTTTCTCCTGTCATTCTGGGATTCCCTTGACACAATGGCCTTTTCATTTTGTCCCACATGTCCTTTGTGCTCTGCTCATTTTATTAAAATTTGATTCTCTCTGTTATTCTGATCATATAATTTACCTTAATCTATGCTTACATTCACCTACTATTTCCTCTGTCATCTCCATTAGGCTGTTGAACCCAACTCATTGAAATTTTTATTTTTGGATTCTGTGTTCTTCAATGTTAAAGTTGTATTTGGATCTTTATTGTAATATATACCTTTGTTTGCTTAAAATTTTTAGTTGTATTGTGGGAGTTTTGATTTTTATGTTAGGAGAGAATAGGTTCTATTAACATCCGTTGGAGGTAGTTGATATTGTTATTTTAGTATCTGATCAACTTAGTTACATTCAGACTAAGTTCTAACTTGCTTTCTGTGTGATGTTCTTTGAAGTGATGTGGTTCAGAGCCAACAACGAAGAAGGAATTCTTGAGACATCTTAGGTGCAAAAATGTGATTTTATTAACACACGAGTCCGGGACTCTTAGCAGAAAAGAGCTGCACTGGGGTTGTATCCTATACTATTTATATACTTCAAGGTAGGAGGGGTTTAGGGAGAGCACAAGTCTCAAGCTATTTTTGGAAACAAGGTTTCCAAGATCCTGAGTGTTCTCACTACTGTTAGGAAAATGTCATTTATTATTGTTTAATGAAAACTCGGTCATGAGACACTTTCGATGTATATTAGTGGGCGATAAGCTTGCAGGAGGATTGCTAACATGTTTCTTGAGAAGTAGAGATAAAGGATGTTTCCAGCAGAATTTTTATACATTAAAGAACACTTACAGGATCCCGGGGTGGGGATGGTAGTCAGGCTAAGATTGCCTTTTGCTGTTATCCAAGTGTCCACATTTAGGCAGCTGAGGTTCCAGAGGAAGGCCACTCATACCTTTTTTAAGGACTTGTGAATGGGCTGTAGGCAGTAAGGTAATTTAATTTTTTATTTTGCCTTTGTTACTGACATCATTTTTATAGTAGTTTCAATGTCAATTTATTTGTCCAAATGTTTACTATGCTGTTTGAGTTGAACGTCACCTGTACCACTTAGCAGTTAGGAACTAACTGGTGGTTTATATCATATTTCAGCTCTCTTGTCCTTTCCTGTCTTTCTTTCTTTTTTTTTTTTTTTTAAAGATTTTTTTTTAAATTTTTTTGACAGATCACAAGTAGGCAGAGAGGCAGGCAGAGAGAGAGAGAGGAGGAGGAGGCAGGCTCCCTGCTGAGCAGAGAGCCCGATGCAGGACTCGATCCCAGGACCCTGAGATCATGACCTGAGCCGAAGGCAGAGGCTTTAACCACTGAGCCACCCAGGCGCCCCCTTTCCTGTCTTTCTTTATGTCTGTTCTTTGTATGCACAGACTGGAGTGATCCTGCTATGTTTTTGTCCTACACATATTTAAGGTGTCAGAGAAAAAGACCTTCTGCCCTGTGGTCCTGATGTAGGAAAGGTGTTCGGGTTCAAAGCTGATGGCCAAGATAGAATTCTTGAGATGTCTTTGGTGTAAAAAGGTGTTTTTTTTTTTTTTTTTAAGATTTTATTTATTTATTTGACAGACAGAGATCACAAGTAGGCAGAGAAGCAGACAGATAGAGAGAGGTGGAAGCAGGCTCCCTGCAGAGCACAGAGCCCGATGTGGGGCTCGATCCCAGGACACTAGGACCATGACCTGAGCCTTCGGCTCAGGTCATGGTCCTAG
>NW_019154137.1:4597697-4720889 GCF_002288905.1 Enhydra lutris kenyoni
TAAGATTTTATTTATTTATTTGACAGACAGAGATCACAAGTAGGCAGAGAAGCAGACAGATAGAGAGAGGTGGAAGCAGGCTCCCTGCAGAGCACAGAGCCCGATGTGGGGCTCGATCCCAGGACACTAGGACCATGACCTGAGCCGAAGGCAGAGGCTTTAACCCACTGAGCCACCCAGGTGCCCCTAAAAAGGTGGTTTTATTAAAGCACCTGGACAGGACCGATGGGCAGAAAGAGCTACACTGGTGTCATGAGGCCTGGCCCATTACATGCTTATAAGTTGGGGGTTAGCTATTGTTGGGAAAAGGTCATTTACTACCATCTAATAATACCTCAGTCATGAGACCCTTCAAATGTGTATCAGTGAGCCGTATGCTTGGATGATTACCAAGATGAATCTTGGGGAGTTTAGAGATAAAGGAAATGTTTGAAGGAATTTTTATATATTTAAATTAGACTTACAGGATGGTTAGGCTAGGATTGCCTTTTGCCCTTAGCAAAGTGTCAACATTCGAGGCATTTGAGTCCCTACAGGAATGTCACTCTGCCTGTTTCAAGGACTTCTCATAGACGGGCTGTGCGTAGTACAGAAATTTAATAATTTCTCTCTGCCTTTGTTTCGCACATCAGTCCTTCTACATAGACTTAGACTGAAATTGTCATGAGACAGACTGACATCAGAAAATCAATTATATGTGTATGTACTACAAGTCTACACAGACATGGAGATTCCAAAGGCAATAATGCAACATGAAGCTCTTGTGACCTAAGAAGGGGGTAGGGTCTGGGGCTACAAAGGGGAGGTAGCCATTAGGAGGAAGGTGAGAGGATATGTTATGAAAAACAAGGTTGTTCTGTTATATAGATAAGTTTCTTAGGTAAAGGGCTTTCCTTTCCAATCTAAATTTAGGCGTTGAGGGGGAATTCCGAGAGCTTCTCCTGAATCTGCTAGGTTTTGATTTACTTTAACCTCAAAATAATCTTTATGCCAAAGTCGCCCTGGGCCACTTGCAATTTCTTCCTCTGAATCTTTCCTCAAGTGTCACACATTAAAAGCTGAGCTGGTATGTTGTTCCATCTTGTTGAACCAGTCTTAGTCATGACGTTAGGGAAGTTCAGTTCAACTTATTTCAGGAGGTGGTTATTAGGTGTGTTTTCAGAGAGAGGCCTATGGTTCAAGAAATGAGGTATTAAACAAGAGGAATTTCCATGGAAACAAAGAAATGAAAAAAAAACAAATGGTTAATTATTAGGTCAAAATAGAAATCAATTTCTGATTTTTGAAAATGCCTGTGGAGAAGATTTCTGGATTTTAAGATTGAAGTGTTTTCAGAGAGCCGGAGAGCAGGCAGTGTCACTCTGACAGATTTTCCTAGTTTGTAGTTCAGATGTCTCTGGTGATCTCTCAATGGCCCCCATAGCAACAGGCATGAAGAGTGCCTCTCCATGAGCTGTTCTAGTGCTTTCTCTGAAGTTCACATCAAATTATTCATGTTTATTTTACAGTGCTTTAGGAAAAAGGGTAGTTTTATTTCTCACATGAATCCGACTCAAAAGGTAGGAGAAAAGTAAATATTGTTTGGAGAGTGACAGGCACTAGTGGGAATCAGGATGTTGTCTAGTTTATCATAAAGTGTATTAAAATCTAATATTCACTCAGGTGTGTTCAAACAATTTTTGCTCTGTATAATCACCGTCATTTTTCTCAAAGGTAGCTAAATGAACGTTTGTTTGCAAAACAAGTTTAGTCTTTACAGCTGGTTGTAATTATTTACATAAGCACAGGAAGAATAGTGATTGGCCTAGTAGGTTCTTTTAAATCTGTTTTGCTGGAACTTCTTTTAAGGTATTTCTAGATTGAACTTTTGATAGCCTCTCCAGGTTGTAATCCAGATCAAAGTTCCCACCAAATTCTTGCCAGACTTTGCCTGTAGTACTTCTAGATTAGGGTGATTTCCTCTCTTCTTCAGATCCCCCAAATATTCTAAGGTTCTGGAACCTGCCAGAAGTATTCTTCTTTTCTCACTAGGTAAGGCTACTGTAAACTCTGAAGCAAGGTTTGAGGGGAACATCTCAAACGGGCTCTATTGGCTCCATAAAAGTCTAACTTAGTTCCTTAAATCTGTTCATATCTGAGTCGATGCATATTTCAAATATGACATTCCAGTCCAAGTCTGAATAATATAACCAGCGATTACAATTGTATCCTGTTAGAAAGAAAACAGATTTTTATTGATCTTATGTAAATAAATATATAGCCTTAAAAATATGACAATATTTACTGAGCTTTATAATTCTGAAGGGTTCATATAAGTATTCCAATTCTGTTTATAATGGTATGATTTATCAAAATCTCAATTGCTTAGGTATCTTAAGAGAAAAGATACTTTTATATCTGAAAAAAAGAAAACATTTTATTTTTTTAATAATTTTTTTTTTTATTTAAGAGAAATAGCACAAGCAGGGAGAGGGATAGGGATGGGGGATGGGTGAGAAGGAGAGGGAGAAGCAGGCTCCCTGCTTAGCCGAGAGCCTGATGCAGGGCTCAGTCCCTGGACCCTGAGGTCATGACCTGAGCTCAAGGGCATCCCTTAACCAACTGAGGCATCCAGAACCCCTTAAAAAAAAAAAGCATTTTAAAAACCCAGCAATGATCAAAGAAGGTCATAAAAATATTATTTTCCTCAGTTCATTCAGTCTCATGTTACTAACTTTTATTTGGCTTCAATCCAGTTTGTTTCTACTGGTTTTTGAAATTTTTACCTAATTAAGTTTGACAATCCTTTGGTCACCAGAAATCTGCACTCAAGATTTCCTTCTAAAAAAAAATAAAGATTTCCTTCTGTGAGTCTCACTGAAGAGTAAACACATTTGCAATAGCATTAGTGCAAAACTGTAACTGTAAATGACAAGACTTAAAAATGGCCATTGTTAACGTTTTGGTTATAGTTCACTATGCTGAAATTGGCAAGGTAATTTGGTTATTTCTGTGACATAAAATACCTTAAGATAATAACATACCAGGACATCAGATTTCTAGGTATATTATACAATTTTAGAACCCTTAATTATAATCTATGTAAATATGATCTAATGAGGTTTAGTATCATTTATTTCCTTTTTTCTTTTTTTTTTTTAAGATTTTTTCACACCTGGGTGGCTCAGTGGGTTAAGCATCCGCCTTTGGCTCAGGTCGTGATCCCAGGGTCTTGGGATTGAGCCCAGGATGGGGCTTCCTGCTCAGAGGCGAGTCTGCTTCCTCCCCAGCACTCCTCACCCTGCTTGTGTTTCCTCTCATTGTCTCTCTCTCTGTCTCTCTCTCTCTTTCAAATAAATACATAAAATCTTTTTTAGTTTTGGGGGGGCAAGGGTCAATGGAGGAGGAAAAGCAGGCTTCCCGCTGATCAGGGGAATGCAATTGCTGGGTCCTAGAGTAGCTCTATTTTTAGCTTATTTTTTAAATTTTATTTATTTGACAGAGAGAGATCACAAGTGGGCAGAGAGGCAAGCAGAGAGAGAGAGAGGAGAAAGCAGGCTCCCTGCAGAGCAGAGAGCCCGATGTAGGACTCTATCCCAGGACCCTGAGACCATGACCTGAGTCGAAGACAGAGGCTTAACCCACTGAGCCACCCAGGTGCCCCTCTATTTTTAGCTTTTTGAGTAACCTCTGTGCTCTCTGTCTTGTTTTCTAGAGTGGCTGTATCAGTTTGCATTCCCACCAATAGTGTAATAAGAGGGTTTCCCTTCCTCCACAACGTCGCCAACACCTGTTGTTTCCTGAGTTGTTGATTTTAGCCATTCTGACCTGTGTGAGGTAGTATCTCACTGTCGTTTTGATTTGTATTTCCCTGATAGTGATGTTCAGCATTTTTTCATGTGTCTGTTAGCCATTTGTATGTCTTCTTTAGAAAGATGTCTGTTCATGAGCAAAAATGAAATGTTGGGAGTTATTCAGGATAAAAAGCTTCTGTACAGCAAAGGAAACAATCCAACAAAACTAAGACTAAGAGGCATCCTATGGAATGGGAGGAGATATTTGCAAATGACATATGTTAAGAAGTCTGGTATCCAAATTCTATAAAGAACTTACCAAACTCAACACCCTGATGTGGTTTTGGAAGGTAGGTGGGGTTAGTTCTGGAGCCGTTGGCCATGAATGAATTCTTGAGATGCCTTTGGTGCAAAAAGGTAGTTTTATTAAAGCATGGGGATAGGATCCGTGGACAGGAAGAAGTGCTCTGGGGTTGTGACAGGTGGCTGATGATATACTTGGGAACTGGGGAAGGTAAGGAAAAGGGAGGTTTTCAAAAGAAGCTTACTATGCTAAAGAGGACTAGAGGCCTTGCCATTGTCAAGTTAAGGTAGTTTTTCCCTGTAGCAAGGCATTAACCTTAAGACAGTTGGGAGCTTCCTGGAGAAATGTCACACATGTCCCACCCAGGAGTGGAGTTGGGGGTGTGGTTGCATCGTGTCAGCTTGACTTCTGCTAGACTTCCGCTCCCTCATTAACTCAAATCTCAAAAAATCCAGTCAAGAAATGGGCAAATTTTGGTTACTTTTTATCTTTTTTTGAAAATAGGTTTTATATTTTAATTTTTCAAAGATCATTTATTTATTTGTCAGAGAGAGAGAGATAGAGAACAAGCAGGGGGTACTCAGGCAAAAGGAGAAGCAGGTTCTGCTGCTGAGCAAGGAGCCCAATGTTGGGCTCTCTCCCAGGTCCCCGGGATCATGACCTGAGTCAAAGGCGGACACTTACTGAATGAGCCACCCAGTCATCCCTAGTTTTTATCTTTTAGAGCTTTGAAATGCTGAGTTCTTACAAGCACTTGCTTTTAAACCAAGTATATAGAGCTCTTTCACAAATGAATTTTAGCAATACCATCTGGAGTAGAAAAAATTTCTCATATTTGTAACAGAGATGAACACATATACACAGAAAAAATGCATGACCACATTCATAGACAAGATGCAAACAATCTTCTAGCCTTAGTTCTTACTAGTATTTGTGGTAAAGACATTAAAACTCCCTTTCAAAATAATTTTCCTCCTTTTTTCTTTTTTTTTTTTTAATTTTATTTATTTGACAGACAGAAATCACAAGTAGGGAGGGAAGCAGGCAGAGAAAGAGCAGGGAGGAGGCAGGCTCCCCTCTGAGCAGAGAGCCCCAATGTGGGGCTCGATCCCAGGACCCTGAGATTATGACCTGAGCCGAAGGCAGAGGCTTAACCCACTGAGCCACCCAGGCCCCCTTTTTTCTTGTTTTTGAATAAACTTTTCTGTAGGTTCTCCCTGTTGTTTTTTTTTTTTAAAAACATTTTCTTTATTTGAGGAAAGTGAGAGAGAGTACAAGCAGGGGGACAGCAGAGGGAGAGGGAGAAGCAGACTCCCTGCTGAACAGCGAGCCCTATGGAGGTTGATCCTGCGACCCTGAAATCATGGCCTGAGCAGAAGGCAGACATTTTGATGAAGTTTTAGACTATAAGTGAGGTTCCGTGGGTTAAAGTGTGGAGCTGACGACCATGAAAGAATTCTTGAGACATCGGTGGTACAAAATGGTGGTTTATTAAGGCACTGGGACAAGACCTGTAGGCAGAAGGAGCAGCTGCACTGGGGTTGTGTGGAGTGGCCCATTATATACTTGCAAGTTGGGAGGGGAATCAGGGATAGCCTAAGTCTCTAAGGAATTTTGGAACCAAGGTTTCCAGGACCTTGAGGGGCTAGCTGTTGTTGGCAAAACATCATTTATTACCATCTAACAAAACCTTAGTCATGAGATCCTTCAGATGTATAATGGTGGGCCCTATGCTTGGGGGATGATTGCCAGCATGTATCTTGGAGGGTTTAGAAATGAAGTTTCCAAAGGAATTTGTATATGTTAAAGGCTTTCAGGATCCTGGTTGGGGGTCCGGGGGAGGTCAGGCTAGGATTGCCTTTTGCCCTTAGCAAAGTATTAACATTGAGGCAGTTGAGTCCCTAGAGAAATGCCACTCTGCGTGTTTCAAAGACTTGTCAGTGGGTTCTAGGTAGTATGGAAATTTAATAACTTTTCTTCTGTCTTTGGTTTCCCACATTAATTTAACCCACTGAGCCAGCCACGCAGCCCTCCCAATTTTTTTTATATATTTTTAAAGATTTTATTTATTTATTTATTTGAGAGAGAGAGTGAGAGAGAGAGTACAAGCAGAGAGAGGGACAGAGGGAGAGGGAGAGGGAGAAGCCATCTCCCTGCTCAGCAGGTAGTCCAATGCAGGGCTCTATCCCAAGACCCTGAGATCATGACCTGAGTGGAAGAGAAGTGCTTGAAGGACTGAGCCATGTAGGGGCCCCTAATTCTTGATGCTTGTAAGAATGGTTCTTACCTCTTAGAGGATATGGGATTGGTAGAAAAATTACATCATAAATGCAGAGCAACTATGCACTTCTCCAAAGTACATGTTTGGTGCATATCTGTCTGTCCTGAAAGGTGCTTTATATATAATTTTATTTATTTATTTGACAGAGAGTGAGAGACCACAAGTAGCCAGAGAGGCAGGCAGGCAGAGAGAAGGGAAACTGGCTCCCCACTGAGTAGAGCGGGGGGGGGGGGGGGGGGGGGGGGGGGGGGGGGGGGCGCAGCTCGATCCCAGGACCCTGAGGTCATGACCTGAGCCAAAGGCAGAGGCTTAACCCACTGAGCCACCCAGGTGTCCTAGCAGCTTATATTTTTAAAAAAGAATACCTCTTTTTCCTTTATATTTTTTTGTTTCAGGCAATTGTGTTTTGTGTTTTCATTTTAAAGACAGAAGATTCATAATTTCAAGGGAAAGAAAGAATGCAAAATGATTTTTTTCAGTTTCATTATTGTTGTAATTTAAAATTCAACCATCCTTTCTCCTAAGTACAGGACAATTATGTTCCAATAACTTGATCCCTTGTGCTATCCAGAAACAATTTCAGAGGCTGTTTTTTATCCTGGTTTCTAGAGTTGCATTTCTGCTTTTGTAGAGACTTTCAGACAAAGAGTTGTTTTTAATTCCCCACAGAACCAGATTACAGCGTAAATATTAAGCAAGTAGCTGCCTTTTTAAGTAAATTAGCTTCTTTATATTAGGGTGAACTTTAACTGAAATGGTAATTCAAAAGGTTTTTATCTGTATAAAGCATTTTAATAAAAGCCTTCCTATTCAGTCTTGGGTTCCATTAGTAGAATGGACTAGGAGAAATTTTGTTTTCCCTTTCTTCTGTATAAGGTAGGTAGTGAATAAGTTCTTAATCTTTTGAATTTCTGTCTATTTTCTAGGGATTTTTTAAATGTGAAAGTGAAAGGGCTTTTTTAAGGATTTTGCTATTATCTGGGAGATATGAATTCTTTTCTATTAGGGGGGTCAGAGGTACCCCTGCAAAAGACACTACAGGGGAATGCCTGACACTTGCCCATCTTGATTATTAATCCCTAGAAGGTAGGAGAATAGCAAGCTTTTGTTTCCATTTTCAGGTGCTTTGTTAACTGTATTCCTGTCTTTTAGCACTTACATGAGCAATATATACACTTTGAACTTAGAGATTAGACCTGAGTGCTCTTTGTAATTCTTATAAGAACGGTAAGTTATAATAGGCAGATGAGGCCAGATTTTAAGGGAAATTTACATTTTTGTCGATATTTGTTTCTATGTCTTAAGTCTAAGTTCTGTGATTTCATCTTGTCAATGATGTCTCTAGGGTAGCCATTATACTAATAAGACAATTGAGAGTTCTCTATGAAAAATATTTTTCTTTTCAATATAGCCAGTTCGAAGGATCCATCATCTTGTCAGTGACGAGTAGGATCTAATAGCAACTCAAATCAGGAAGCTTTAATGGGTTACCCCAAAATGTAAGATGCACCCAAAGAGTACATAGGTGATACTTATGATCCAAAAATTTACTTCTTAAATTAGTTGAAGAAAGCATAGACCTTCATTTCACAAGTTGTAAGGATGGTGTCATGAAATCACTTTTTCAGAGTCTGACAAAGTTGTGAGATACTGTTCTGAAGAAAAGATTCACCACAGCTGTGTTTTCAGTTTCAAAGCCGAGAAAACACTTTATTAATATTATAAAAATCTGATAGAAAGAAGAAAAGGGAAATGTATACATAGCTGAGGGCAATATTTTTTGTTTTGTTTTGTTTTGTTTTTTAAGATTTTTATTTATTTATTTGACAGAGAGAGATTACAAATAGGCAGAGAGGTAGGCAGAGAGAGAGGAGGAAGCGGGCTCCCTGCTTGAGCAGAGAGCCCGATGCGGGGCTCGATCCCAGGACTCTGAGATCATGACCTGAGCTGAAGGCAGAGGCTTTAACCCACTGAGCCACCCAGGCGCCCCTAGCTGAGGGCAATATTAAGTGGTGAAGGAAAATGAGACAGAGTTCCATGAAATCAGGTCCTTACTTCATCCAGCCTCAGGAGCTGGGGAAGCCCCATGGAGACAGCCAGGCTGGGGTCCTGAGATTCCTGGGCAGAACATCCTCTCCTCAGCTGAGACTGTCATCTGATCATCACCATAAGGGCCCTATTTATAGGGCAAAGGATGGGCTCTGAAGTTAAACATTTGTTTGCCTATGTGTAGTTAGGAGCGAACTACATTTCCAAGTTATAATGTCTTTACATCTTCAAAGAGCCTGGGCCATCTGTGCTTTCCTCCCCTCCTGGATTCTATTCTGGGGGCCCAGCCCAGCCTGTAGCAGGAGGGAATGTAAGGCAAAATGTTCAGGTCTTGGCCTTCAGATCGCATGAGCCAATTCTGACCTGGAGGCCAGCTCATGCCAACTAACCAGGCTTTTGAGGTCATCTGTACCCCTGGAGTCTCACAAAGAACATTCTATAGCCTGCCCGTGTACCTGGCAGTTCAGGTGGTGGGTATGGGTAATGCAGGACAAATCCTAGAAACCTCTGTCCACACAATGCAGAAACTTCCAGGCACAGACCTGCTGATCCTTTTATCCTGGGTAGGGGATTACTGGAATGGGATTTTACAGCACTAACAGGCAACAAAGGTTAACAGGTTTCTATGGGCTAGAAACTTTTTATGACACCCCTTGACAGCTGACACAGTTTGACAGAGTGAGCTAGAGGGTCAAGAGTCAGATTCCTTGGCCATTTGGCCACCAAAGTGAATCCTGGTAAGTGTGATGTGGTTCTGGAATACAGGTGATGTTTTTTGGGGTGAGCTGACGACCAAGAAGGCATTCTTGAGACATATTTGGTGCAAAATGGTGGTTTTATTAAAACAGGGGGACAGGACTGGGGGGCAGAAAGAGCTGCACTGGGCTTATGAGGAGCAATTGATTATATTCTATTTGTTTGGGGGAGGTAAGTTAAAAAGGAGGTTTTTGAGAGAACTTTTATATCCTAAAGAGGACCTCAGAGATACCAGAGGCCTAGCCATTTTAAAGTTAGAATTGTTTTTCTCTCTGGCAACATTAAGATAGTTGGGAGCTTTCTGGAATAATGTCACATATATCCTACCCAGGATGGGGTGGAGGTGGTGGGTTCCAGTGTGTAGAGAATCTTTCTGATGGTAGAGAACAAAGAGAATCGTCTCACTGATCATAAAGCAATGCACTTAGGTCATAGAACAGCATGAAGGGAAAAATGTATACACATTAGTAGTCTTGGCCAACCTTTGGAAATCTTGGAACTGCAGGCACCTAAGAGCCATATGCTGTGGGGTTCTTGATTATGTTAGTTTTTTGTGTGCGTTGATGAATGGAAGTTTTCATGAGGATGACAGATGACCTTGTGTCAATTTAACCATCACCTTGTCCAATTTACCATATCATGGTCGTCTTTTAGATGTGGTGAGTGCTCTACCATATTGTAAGTTCTCCACCACTGCCTGTCGTTTCATGGCTTTGGCTTCTGAGAGATTACTTAGCAATAGCTTTTACCTCTTGGTCACAAGAAAAGATACAGGGAGAAGAATACAGAGACCATATCTAAGATGAAATGGATCGGTAACCTGAGTACGTCACCAAATTTAACCTAAGCTTTGTTAGGCCCCCGTGAATAGTTTTACAGATAATTTTTTTCTGCTAATCTACGTGTAGAAAGGGAGAAAAAAGGACTATCAACTTTCTTGCTCCACTGGACTCTCTAGATAGAGACTCTGTTAAGGCTGACATGGTAAGAAATCTCACTTTTTGCTAACTGCCTGTTAGATACCCCAACGATCTCTTAGATTTAGCATTGTTTGGAATATGTGGTGTCCAGTAAGTTAAAGTGTATTACTGATTATGCCAACTGTTGGGGAGAAAAAACTTCTGCCCTATTATTCTTATAGCTTGACTAACAATCAAATTGTTATGAGACAGAATTATAGAAGAAGGTAAAGTTTATTAGGCTTACCTACAGGAAACACACAGGGACCTAGAATTTCTAAAGACAATGAGGCTACCTGAAGCTTATATGAACTAATGAGAGGAGTAGAGTCTAAGGATACAAAAGAGAGAAGGCCATTAGCAGGAGGGTGAATGATGTTTTGAAAAACAAGGTTGTCCTATTATTCAGATGAGTCTTTTTGGTAAATGGGAGTCTCTGTTAATATCTGTCTTCCTGGTCGAGAGGACAGAGAGCTTTCCCTGCTTCTGCTGGACTTTGATTCCTTTTAACTAAAAAAAAATCTGTATTACAAAGTGGCTCTCTGGCCCATACAGGGTGTCTCTTGTAAGGACTCTTACCATATTTTCCAGCACGTGGGGAACCACTACCCTTGATTCCTCTGGCCAGAAAGATGGGGTTCTTTCCAGATTTTAGACCTTCCCATAAGAGTTTAAATGGTGGGACTGCTTCTACCACAGCAGTACAACAAAAGGCTCAAGGATGTCCCCAAAGTCATGGCAAGATGGAATAGAGAGATAAAATGTAGCAAAATAATGGGGATGAAAGCAATAATGAAATACCATTACACACCTACTAGAGTAAGTATAATCCAAAAAGTTGACAGTACCAACTGCTGATCAGAATGCAGAGGAAGAACTCTCATTGTATATTGTGGGAGTGCAAAATAATAATAATGTGGAAGACAGGTCGACAGTTTCTCTCAAACTGTACTTAGCCTCACTGTGTAATCCAGCAATCATGTTCCTTGGCATTTTCCCAAATGAGTTGAAAGCTTATGTCTGTACAAAACTGCACATGAATGTTACAGCTGCCTTATTCATAATTGCCAAAATGTGGAAGCCTCCAAAATGCCCTTCAATAGGTGGGAGGATAAAGAAACTGTGGTCCATCAGCACAATGTAAGATTATTCAGTGACGAAAAAATGAGCAATCAAACAAAAGGTATGGAGGAACCTTAAATGCATATTGTTATGTGAATGAATCCAATTTGAAAAGATTACATACTGCTTGATTCCAATTGTACGATTTTTCTGGAAAAGTCAAAAGCATCAAATCAGTAAAAGATAATGTTTGCTGGAGGATTGCAGGAAGGGTTGAAGGGTTAAAACACTAGAATTGTTTATGGGAGGGAAACTTTTCAATATGATGCTATAGTGGTGCGTAAATGACAGTTTGCATCCATCAAAACCCAGAGAACTTCACAGTAAAGAGCAAATCTTAGTGTATGGAAATTTAAAAATGATTCAGGAGCTTGGTTGATCTCAGGAAGCCCTGAAGAATATGACAAAAGAATCTGAATATCACAAATGTATGAAACTAGTGAACAGAGTGGGGGAACAATGTGTTCACCGAGTAATTTTAAAAATGGTTGGAGACTAAGACTAAAGTCACTCAGAGCTGTGTATAAGCATTGTATTCTAGTTGATTAAATTGTTTTCTGAGGCGTGTGGGTTTACCATTTTGAAACCACAATACATGTATATTGGATAGAAATAATAAGTAAATTGATTGCGTATGGTAGAAGCCAGTTTTCTTAATGTTGCCATGGAAGGTTACAGAGAAGTTAAGGGGGCTGGCCTGGATTAATTCATGTTTTAATGGTTTATAGTTGGAGACATTAGTTTGACCTCTTATTTTGCTTTAATATAGACATAAGTGGATCTCTATATCTCTAGAGAGACATATTTATATACATTTATTAGTATATATACATGTATTTTTCTTTTCCTCTTTCCTTACTTCAGAAAGCAAAGAAGTAAGAATAATCAAGTATCATTGACATTGCCTAGTATCAGATCTTGCTTTCTAATGCTATTCTATAATAAAAGAAACCCCTGATCCATTGAGAAAAGACTGATTGTAGCAGTGGGGCAGAATATAAATAAAATGTGCTTGGACCATCTGGTAACTCCTGAAAATAAGAAAGTTCTCCTCTCCCCGTAATTAAAGATCCAACATGCAATGTTGGGTTATGTCAAAGGATATTGGGAGTTTTGTGGAAGAGCGGCTTGTAGCGAAAGTTGAAAAAAATTTTAGTACAATACCTAAAATATCATTACATTATATCTTAAAAAATAAAATAAATATTTATGAGTAAAACTGATACATATAAAGATTGAGGAAAGAAAGAAATGAGCAAGAACAGAATAATGTCCCATGGAGAAAAATCCCAAATAATTTAGATATTCTGTCCTCAAAGAGGTATAGTCTGTCCTTAAATAGGTGGAGAATAACTCTTCCTTTGTTGAGTTTGGGCTGTACTTAGTGACTATTTTCTGAAGAGTATTTTATGGAAAGGGAGGAAAACAATAATTAGTGTACCACTGAGAATGCTGACAAAAACGTCTCAAGCCACATGATGAATGTTAATATCAATAGTGATATCGATATGAAATGTAGTGCCACGTGTGAGATCCTTGAAAAGAAATAGTCTTTGAGGATAAAGTGAGGAAAGCTAAATAGTATGGACTTTAATTTATAATAATGTACCAATATTGGTTAATTATTATGGCAAGTGTTATGTAGTAATGTTGCTATGGAACCTGGACTGGATCCTGGGGGAAAAACCAAGCAGCACTTGGAGACCTTGGTGGATTTGACAAGGTCTTTAACACCAGCCGGCCCAGAGGAGAGTGATCTCCAAAGGTCTGAGACTGGAGCACAAGCAGGGATGGGGATTTATACACTTTTACTTCAGGATACTTGGTAGTTTTGGCATGTGCGGGGAGACGGGATAAGGAAGAAGACCCGGAAGGGCTTTGAGACAGGGACTGGAATTCCCTTCCTGGTTCGGTCGGCTATCTTACAGTACGGTTTTTCCCTTATCAATGTAAGTTGTTAATAATTGTGTGGGTGTCAGTGGAATGGTATTCTTTTTATCTTTGGATGAATTCTGTTATCCAAATAGTTCTATAATAAACAGTTTGTTTAAAATGTTTTTTAGACAAGAATGTGATTATTCCACATTCTTAACCTTTCTCTGTGCTTGCAAACATGTCCTCTGACTATAAATAAAGAGCTACTCTTGGACTTTTTTGTACATTTGTAACTATGGTACGTTTATATATTCCTTCAATTAAAATGCAGGATAAAAAGGAGGGGAGGAAAATCTATGAAGCTTGGTGTTAATTAAGTTGTGACTGGAGTCTCCGATCTGCCTCCTACTGTTTACTTTCTAGAGCCCTTAGGTGGAGACTTTTGTATTTTGTTCAAGCATCATAGGTCTAATCAGTGGGAGAGATAAGGTGTAGGTTATGACACCATTATTGTCAGGATTGGCATTCCCAACACCTGTTTCATTTGATTGAAAAGAGAGCATGTATATCTTTGGATGATCTATTTTTTCTTTTTTTATAAAATCTATATTGTAGTCAATTTATTTCCTAAGTGCTTATACCCCATTGAACGTTTACTTTAGTTTCAGAGCATCACCATGTGACTGCATAAATTTATGTGCTAACCCATGAGTTTATCTGCCATTGATTACAGGTCTACATTTAAAGCTAGAGAGCTGGATGGTATAAATGTTTATAAAATGCCTCTGATTATGTTGTATCCACCTACCTATCTTTCTGTTTGTCTAGCTTTACCCGAGAGATAACCTTACTAATGCACATTCACAAATAGGATCATATGTTGTATTTCTTTTTTTTTTTTTTAATTTTGTTTATTTATTTGACAGACAGAGATCACAAGTAGGCAGAGAGGCAGGCAGAGAGAGAGAGGAGGAAGCAGGCTCCCCGCTGAGCAGGGAGCCCGATGCAGGGCTCGATCCCAGGACCCTGGGATCATGACCTGAGCCGAACGCAGAGGCTTTAACCCACTGAGCCACCCAGGGGCCCCTGTTGTATTTCTTTTAGCTTGGTTTTCAACAATATATATTGAACATTTTATCATGTGCACATATCCAGATCAATCTCATTCTTTTTAAAATGGTTGCATGTGTATTTAGGAGGTTAGATTTAACTTATGGCTAATGGGGAAGAATTTCAACATAGTTACATTTGCAAGTTACATAGGTCATTTTGGCCTAATATAAAAGGGAAGAAGATGAGATGCAGGGAAGCTAATAAATAAGTTAAAGCTGGGGTCCTCTAGGACACCAGGATTTGGATCTGGAATAAAGTATTTGGGGAGAAGTGTTGGGATACATTTAAGAAGTTATTGACAATTTAACAAAAAAATGTTATGAGGGTTGAGTAGGATTTGAGTTAGTGCTTAATTATATACTATAGAAATGCCTTTAATGAACTCCTTTAGTATTGGGGTGTTTTACGTTCCTCAGGCTATGGGTTCAATGTAGAATTTATGTTAGCATTTCAGTGTGAATTAGATTAACTTCAAATGTTCATGGCACAGGTATATTTAGATAGCATTTATTATCTCTTTTGTTTCATTCTGTCAGTCTAGGGTTTGCTTTATGATTATGAGGAAATGAAAATTAGTTGAATAAATTGAGTTTGCTTATATGAAACCCTAACCCATGTGACTAGCCATGACTAAACGTTTGTTTACTTGATCACAGTGTATTCGTCTGTTCCAGTAGCCATAACAAAATAACATAGACTGGAGTGTGTAAACAACAGAAATTTCTTTTCTTACACTTCTGAAGGCTAGAAGTCCCAGATGCTGTTTTTGTGGCTTATAGACACCTACTTTTTTACTATGTTCTCACATGGCCTTTACTCTGCATACAACTAGAGAGAGAAGGGAAGAGAGGGAGAGAGCAGGACAGAGCTCTTTTTCTTCTTAAAAGGCCACAACCCTATCAGATAGGCTCCCTCTTTTATGACCTCCTTTAATCTTATTTACCTCCTGAAGTGTATCTGAAGGAAAAAAAAGTTACTTTGGGAATTATGACTTTAATTCATTAATTTTGAGGTGACACAGTTCAGATCTTTGCCATCATGATTAACTCTCATGAAAACCCTACAAATTATTATCAACTATATTTTATATGTGATGAAATTAAATCTGAAAGATGTCAAGTAAATGGCCTAGGGTCACTGGTATAATAAATGATATAACTGCTATTTGAGCCTCCATCTCTCAGAATCATTCCAGTACACCCGGGGTTAGAAAACTGTAGTCCATGAACCAAAACTGAGCCATCACCTGTTTTGTTGAAACATAGCCATGTAAATTCCCTAACTGCCTATGGCTGATTTCATGCCACAATGACAATTTTAGTAGTGGTGACAGAGTCTATATGGCCCACAAAACCTAATATTTATTACCTTAAACTTTGCAGATCAGGTGCCAGTCCCTGTCCTCCATCAAACTGCTGTCAAACAAAGTTGAATTTTTTAAAATGTCCTCATGTGTTTATCAAATTACTACCTTTTTCAATCTGTCAGTTTGTGCTACCTTTTTTTTTTTTTTTTCCTTCTGTTGGCCCTGTGTTTTGTTTAAAGATGATGGCTAGGTAAGGCTATTAATTGATTAATGGAAGATGCTAAACCTCTGGATTTCATTGCTCTGCCGGGAAACTCAGAGGAATGAACCAGAAAACTTGGTTTGGGGACATGGACCCAGAGGCTGTGAAATTGGAGTGTGGAGAAGATAAGTTCTGGAGCACTGGATTAATTTCATGATGCAAAAATATATTTCACTCATACAGGTAGAGAGATACCTCTCCTTGAAACCCAGTGTTTTCTATAACAATTTTCACATTAAAGTGGCAGAAATAAAATTGAAAATTTAATATAGACTCAGCAAATGTAACCCTAGAGGAATAATGTCATGACTAATTTTGATATAGATGCTTCCTTCTGAAAGACTTATTGTTACACAATCAAGACTAAGTCAAATACTGTAGAGCCTTAAGGTTATGTTGCTTACTATTATGCAGCCCCAGATGTATTTTTGGTCAAATCATGTCTCAGGAATTATAACAGCTCCATCCATTAGAAGTCAGTCATAGTGTGATTAATATAAATATTAGTCTTTTCCTTTATATATACTTTTTGTTAAAGGTATTTATCATGCTGATTATATATCTGTTCTTAGGACAGATGACCCTACAGAGAAGAGAATTACAACTGATAATAAGTAGATCAGCGAAATACTAAGGAACTTTTAAATAAACACACAAACTCTGACCTCTAATATTCTAAGTTGTTAATCAGTCTCTACTTGTCGACGTGTGGTGGAAAGAAACTCATTGTTTGTGCAGTTACCTGGTTTCGATTGTGGACATCCCTATTCATTATAAAATAGTTTCCATATGTAGGTCCAAAATCTCTAGTGTCCTACTTCCATCTATTAATCCTATAGGCAAAGTGGATCAAATCTGGTTTCCTTATCTATTAGCAGCCCATTAGATTTGAAGTTACTCAAAATCCGTTTGTTTTCTATACTCAGTCTCCTTGGTTCTGCCAACTGTTCTTCACATGTTATTGTTTTTGCCTCCCTTGCTATCTTGGCCATCCTCCTTTGTATATGCTCTTGGCCACTGCGATTCATAAGGATCTAGTCCCGAGTAGCTCCGTTGTTTGTCCATGTCTCCCAGGGTAGAACAGGCCTATCTATTTTATTTTACTGATTATATTTATTGGATTATTTCCCAGGATCATATCAATGCTTACATATTTTTATTATACATCTTCTTCATAGTAAATGTGTAATCATCCCACCCAAACATGATTTTATTGACTTATGTGCCTTTAGGTATATGATTTCCCTGCTCTTTCTTGAATACTTTACTATTTAGACTCATGGGTAAGATTCTGCATAAGTATATGAATAATTCATCTTGTTGATACAGTTGATCCCTCTCTTATTCACCTAATGGGCTCACTCTCTTTTGAATTCCCTCTCAGTGGCAAAGTTGATAAGCCAAATTTCAAAATTTTCTTCCAAATAATTAATGATTATTTTGAATGACCAGACTATGGAATGCCACTGATGTTCTAAGTTGACATTGCTTTGCCTATAACCAAGGTCGTATAAATGTCTCAGATACAAATCAGTTGAACTCTGCCAGTACTTAATCTGTGTTTTGCTCCTTGTTTTGCATTAAGAGTAGTGAGATTGGCTTCATCAGATTTCCTGCTGTTGGCAAGTTGCTGTATGCTTAACAATATTTTCCCTGATCTACCACTCACGCAAAACTTACCTTTTGAAAAGGGAATTGATAATACTTTTTTTATAGCTGGTTATTTATGAAAACATAGAATCCTAGAAAAGTCTAAGATCCTCTCTGAAATGATCAAGATTAATTAATATCTCAATCATCTTTCCCTTTATGAGAAATTAGGAAGCACTGATACATCTCATGTCTTCCAAAATCCCTCCTTAGTTTATTCAAACATCACTATTATATTAAAACAACGCAGCCGGTGTAAAGAGAAAGAGAGTAGCCTTGGAATCAGAATTGTGTTCAACTTCTGTCTCTCATAGTTGCTTCTTGGAATAAAATGTCAGCCTTAATATTTTCCTTTGTGAAATGTAAATAATGCTATTTGCTTGGCAAGAAGAGTTGTGAAAGTTATCAATGCTGTATGTAACATACCTAGTTCATACTAAGAATTTCTGTTATTACCGTTATTTCTTGGAATATATAACATAATTTGTTATTATTATTCTTATTTCTTTGGACCATAATTCTTTTAGGACTGGTAGCATAATTTCGTTTAAGATTATAAATATTTTCTTAAAATTTTCTTGTGTTGCTGAAGTTTCCAATTTCTTCTTCATGACCATTCGAACTTTTTAATCCTTGAATTATCCCCCTACCCCTTTGTCTTTGGATTCCTACCCCATAGTTGTTTCAAGTAGTCCAGGAGTTGTCTGGGGATACTATGTCAGATGCTAAGGTTCTCAATCAGAACTTCTCCTTGATGTTATATTGTGTGCTCACAACACTTTCTTTCCTCCCTCTTTTACCTTTTATCCTGCCTTATTCTAATAGTAAAACATATACTTTCTCCATGATTCTTCTTCCTTACTATCTCAGATTTTTCTTTTTTGAGTCTTTTTCAACCCTTTCTAGGTTTTCATAACATCCAAAATGAAGTTTTTGATCCTTGTTTTCTCTCTTGTCTTGAAGTCTATAGTTCTACAACAGAGGCTGGTAGAATGTTACAAAGGAAGACTTTTCTGAATTAAAGTTGTGTGTATATGAATGTTATTGTCACCAGTGTTACCATGTGATTAGAATGTGTTGGGTATATCTTCCTGATAGATATGATTCGTCATTAAAATTGCTTTTCCTCATATCTGTTTTTTTTTTAAGATTTTATTTTTTGAGAGAGAGAGAGAGAGAGCGTGCACAAGCTGGGGGAGGGGTAGAGAGAGAGAGAGGGAGAAGCAGGGTCCCCCTGAGCAGGATTCCCAGTGTTGGGCTTGATCTTAGTGCCCTTGAATCATGACCTGAGCTGAAGGCAGATGCTTAACTGGCAGATCAACCCAGGCGCCCCTAATATCTGTTTTTAATATGCACATAATGGGGCTTAAATGATGGTGTACAGTGTAATGAGTAGTGCTCAACAGTGGTAACATCAGGTTGGTTCATAATCAGAATGATCTTAAAATTTCCATGGCTTCTCTGTATAATAGAAACTGGTATCTGTAAGTCCCACCATTGCCTAATTGGGAAATCCCTAGAATCATAGTGAGTAATGATTTCTGGAATATCCATGTTTCCTTCTTCCTAGTTATTATGGTAATGAGTACATTTTAGTCCTCAATTTCTCTCTAGGATTTGAAACTTTTCACTCTTCCTGCTTTCTTTAAAAGTTCAATTGGCTTCTATCTTTCACACTCCAGATTTTGTTACTTTTTTATGTATTCCTTTTCTCTCTTATCCGTCTTCTTCCACCTACCCTTCAAACATGCTAGTGTTATCTAAAACTCCATGTTCTACTTACTCCCCTCTAAATCCATCTACTCTCCTTGGGTCGTTCATTTATTCACATAGCTTCAACTACATGTCTACCACTTGTAAGTTGATAATATCTAAATCTATATCTCCATTTCAGAAGTCTCATCAAAGTCTTAGATATGTATGTCTAACTCCCGACTGGATATTTCCACTTAGGTGTTTTCTCAACTTCTCAAGGGAAACATGAAAGTAATAATACCACCTATTATCTTTCCCCCTGTTCCACATTTCTCATCGTAAGCTCTAACTCAATGAATAGTATCAGTATTGATCCATGAATTCATTAAGTAATTAATTTGAATTGTTCCTTTCCCTATGTCTCACTGTGGTGGATTATAAAAGGCTAATGTTTATTTGCATTTCTTCCCATCAAGAGGCAGTATGTTTCCCCACCCTTTGAATCTGAGCTGGCCTTGTGACTTTTTTTGGTGGAAATCATATTGTGTGATTTCTGAACCTTGGCCTCAGGCCTTGTAGTTTTACTCTAATTCTCTTTAAACCTGTTGTTATCGTGTGTGAACACCTAGGTTTGTGTTCTTGTTTTTGAGACCATGTGGACATCAGCCCAGGTTAGTTGTCATCAAGATGAAGTGTAACTACTTGAACCTTGTATACAAGATCCTGAATGATGTGCCTGCCCTGTGCCATGTTACTGCCTCAGTCCTATCAAGATATGGTTAGACTGTGTTCACAATTTTGATATGTTTTCGTTGAGCCCCTGTATTCCTAGTCTGAATTTTCCCACCATCTTTTTTTTTATCCCATAGCACCTCCTTTTGTCTCTATCCTTGTATTTTAAGCTATATTGTCAATGTACCTGCTTATATTCCCTTTAGTCCATATGATATTATTTATTTATTTATTAATTTATTTATAAATTTTTATTTATTTGACAGAGAGACAGAGAGACAGCGGGGGATGGAATACAAGCAGGGGGTAGTGGGAGAGGTTGAGAAGGAAGCTTCCCAATGATCAGGGAGCCTGTTATAGGGCTTGATCCCAGGACCCTGGGATCCTGACCTGAGCCAAAGGGAGACGCTTAACAACTAAGCCACCCAGGTGCCCCCATATGCTCTTTAAATGCAAGGAGTATGCCTTATTCATAACTGTATTTGCGGTATTTAACTAGTATAGAGTGATCAGGTGATGATTTGATTAGAAGCATTTATCTTACCAATGTTAGAATGCCAAGGGAAGTCCAGAATTTGTAGGTCTTAACACTTGAAACAAGTATATGCAAAGGATATTTATAAATCAGGGTATCCAAATGGATATGGCAATAGGAACTGGGGGAAACATTTTTTGTCATCCATTAAATACTGACAGTGTTTATGTATTTATAATATATGTACATTATGATATATCTGATAATAGAATTTCAGAAAGCATATCGTGTTTCAGTCAGTTTTAGCAGTTGGACTTACACACACATGCACACACTCACACACATTCCTGTCTAGGAGAGTTCTAGATCCTAGGAAGTAAGGATAAACTTACTTAATTTTGAATTGTTGTTGAAATTTTTTGAACTATTCTGTTTTCATAGTGTATACAAATGACATTTAGACAAGTTGTTCATTTCCTTTGGTTGGAATATTTATGTAATATAGAGACATGATACACCTGAGGGATCAGTTTGGGAGCATGTCTGATTAACTGAGGATCTGAATTCATTTAAATGCATATTTATATCAAAAAGATGCATGTGTTTATCTGTATATACACATATAAACATTTTCTATTTATATGCTCACATGATCTCTATATATAGACCTCTATCGTGTACTGAATCAATGGAAAAATGCTGTATATTTACTTCTTTTAATATTTGTCACCAGTGCAGCTTGCAAGTTTGAAAGATTTTATGGAAATTATATATATGAAGTAATGCACTTGTAGAAATCTGCCATTTTGTAAATGGTCATGAACATTCAAATTTATCCCTATCAATTTGGAGGAAATATTTATCTTTTGATGTTGGTCTAGGATGGAATTGCAAGGAAATTATAATTTCTATTCACTTAAGATTTTAAGAATTTTATTATTTAGGTGTATATTTTACTTTTATAATCTGAAAGAAAAGGAAAAGAAAATATTTTCTTAGGGATTTTGTTTATTTATTTGACGGAGAGATTGAGCACAAGTAGGGTGAATGGCAGAGGGGGAGGGAGAAGCAGGCTCCCTGCTGAACAGAGAGCCCAGTGCTGGGCTCAATCCCATGACCCAGGAATCATGACCTTAGCCAAAGGCAGATGCTTAACCCACTGAGCCACCCAGGCACCCCAAAGGGAAACAATTTTAAAAAAACCTTTGTAGGTGAATTGTGACCTCCGTAGAACTAATAAAGTGGCAAAACTTTAAATACTGTAATATCATGTGGATTGTGACAGCTTTGCTGAGATTTCTTTCAGAAACAAGGAAGTTAGTTTGCATTTGACTTTTATATTAAATCAACATTATGAACAGATATTTACATTTATGAAATTGTAGATTATAATGGGTGCAACAGTTTTAGATTTAACTATATGAGTAATCAGAATAATAGTTGAGTCCGTGATGATTCCACACATACAATTTTTTTTGAAATCCATAGATCTAAGTATGAATAATAAGTAAATGTGAAAATTGGAATCATATGTATCTATTATATGAAGTCTTATTCTTCACAGTAGTTTTTATTTTTCATAGTCCTCTTGCTTCTCTTTCAGTCATAGGCTTATGGTCTCTCCTGGTCACCTTCACTCCTCATTTTTGGGAAAATATCTTCTTATTCTTGCCTTTTCCAAAGGGTAGCACTGTGTTTACCTTTTTTTTTTTTTTTTTTGGAACACTTTATTAATTATTTTTTAAATTTAAATTCAATTAATTAACATGTACTGTATTATTAGGTTCAGATGTAGCATTCAGATATACATCAGACTTTGCTCACCTTTTAAGAGAAAAAATGATGGAGTTTGATATAGTGAGGTGTGTCATTCATTCAAACAGTGTCCTTTGGAATATAAGTAATTGGATTTGTGGTCTGTCTTGTAAAGCAATCTTTGAGTTAGACTGGATTATGTCATGTATTGCATAGACTGGGGTGGGGAGCATCAAATTACTCCTCAAATCGCTCTCTGGATATTATTTATATCTCTGAAACCTGAGATGATCCCAAAGTATTATCATCTGTGTTTTGTTCATTTGCAAAAAATGGGATTTCCTGTTCATACAAGGGGGAAAATGCTAATTTGGCTCATCAGAGTTATCCAAGGACTCTTTGTGCATAACGTGTCACAAGAGGAGGAAATACATTTTGATGAGTTGGTATAAATGAATCCCTAATGTGGGCCTTTCTTTTATTTAGAGACACAGGAAGGATTCTAGACATTTCTGCTAAAACATCATAAGTTTAAGGATGATGTATCTATCCAAATCCATTTCATTTGGTCCAAAGCTGAAATATTTTCAACTGAAACAAGGTCAGCCCTATGTAGTCAGAGATGCATTTTTTTACATTAGCTAGTGAACAGATGAAGTCCATTACCTTCTTATTTTGCAGAGGTTTAGTTTGTCTTGTTATTAAGTAGGTACATTTTTCTACCTTATTATTTATTTAATTCATATACTTAGTTACCATTTGGTAAGGAAAATAAAACCCTGCATAGTGGTAAAAGAGTGTCTGAGCGGTTATTTTATATTCATGTAGTATTTTGCAAAGAAGAGATGTGAAATAGTCAAGGTATTTATTGGATTATCCGAAGATTTTTATTTCTTGCACTGGTTCTTCTCATCATTAGTGCAAATAATACATAGTTTGAGTGGTGTGAAATATTATTTTTCCTCTTCCATGACTTTGCTATTATTTTGACACTTAACAGCTTTGGAAGAGCACGTGGTCATGCAAGGAAGTTATATATATTCCTTCTAAGTACATTAGTAGTCAAATGTGGTTTTAGTATTTGAGAACATGCTTCTCTGGAAAAAGAAAGAAGGATGTGTTTTTCTTTTGCTCAGCAGGAAACGTTAGTGACTGCCAGCCAAAGTTTTCTCCTTGCTTTTTTTTGAATTTTCAATTTCATTAAACAATTTGTAATCTTAGCCTTCAATCCAATCTAAATAAATGCTGGTCATCTCAGGTGGTGGAACCCACTGTTGGGCCCTCTCTTAATGAGAATTTATCTGGAGGGGAGTTGGCTGGAACTGAAGAAATTTGGAAACTGTTTCTCTATTCTCGACTGGGTTTATCTCAGAGGAAAGAAATTAAGTCCTATTATTTGGGATAAGAGTTTCATAAAAATTTACTTATGCACGATTCCTAGAGAGATAATCTTATTTTAAGGTATCCTGATAATCCTGAGGTCATGGGTGTCATACTTTAGGAAAGTTTCAAGATAGGCGGAAAATGTCAACAAAGAACAAATTTTGTTTTGAAAAATTGTCTTACTCAAATAGGGTTTTTGAATTTGCTTTTCTAAAACATAGCTTTAAAAAGGACAATAGCTTTTTCTTACTTCAGTTACCCAAGGGTAATAAATGCTCCTGATTCAGGGTATAATTCATGATTTCATATAAGATACCCTGATACTACTTTTGGTTGGGCGGAATTAGAGTAAAATTACTAGGTAGCAATGATGAAGCATTACTTGTGTTGTGATATAAAGCAAACTTTTTAAAAAAACATATCATTGACACATATCATTATATTATATTAGTTTGAGGTGTATTTCATGATTATTCGATCTTTGTTTGTATTATAAAATGATCACCATAATAGACTTTGTTAACATTCATTACCATGCATTTCTACCAATTTATTTTTCTTCTGATAAGCCTTTTTAAGATTAACTCTTTAGAAAGTTTTTAATATACAATACAATATTATAAACTATGGTGGCCATCCTGTACATTCATCCCCATTACTTACTTTCTTACTGGACATTTCTATCAGTTGACAAACTTCACCCATTTCACTCACCCCCATCTCTCATTCCCAGCCTGTGGCAATCACCAATTTAGTCTCTGAATATATGATCTTAAATAAAAACCAAGTGTTTGTGATGGTATTTAAGGTCACCACCAACAGATAAGAAGCAAGAAATTAGCATGCAACCAGAGCAATTCACTGTGTGTGTGTGTGTGTGATATTTATTTACGATTAGATTTTCCAGCCAGCCATGTTTTCTCTCCTATGTAGAAGCCTAAAGAAATAGCAGAAGTTAAATAAATGAACAAGGGCTGGGAAGATGGGAATCAGTTCAGTGCATATGCAATCGCATATGCCAAGTCCCCAAGATGAGAAAGAGCATGACACCTTTAACAACTGAAAGGAATTCAGTACAACAGGAGCATATAATTCACTGTCATGAGTAAAAGATTGGGGTTGGAGAGAGAAGCAGCAAGCAGTTCATAAAGAATCTGGTGAACCATTGTGTGATTTTCAGCTTTATTCTAAGGGTAATGGGTAGTTGTTGGAGACTTAGGCAGAAAAAGGATATTAGATTCATGAGTTTTAAAGCCAATGTGACTATATTGTAGAGAATCAATTTGAGGGCTTAATAATGGAGGTGGCAAGATTATTTGGAGCGTGGCTATTGTAGTAATTAAGTTAAGAATTTAATAATGAATTAAGATAAAGAAAATTCGAGTAGTGAATTAAGTTGCTCAGAGGTTACTGGGACATGAGGAATGAGTTCGTGGCCAAGGAAACTGAAATGTTCTTAATAATTGTGAAAATGAGAGGCCAATGATGACATTTATCTAATATGTACAGTGCTATACAGTTTACTAATTACTTTAGAAAGTGTTGTCCTATGTAAACCTTTTTTAATAGCTTCATAAGTTATTAAACAATAACTGCATAAGTTATTGTATTATTATTTTTCTTATGCAAATAATTGAATAGAAGTTTGCAGAGGTTCTATGAATGTTCAATGTCATACTGCCAAGAATTTTGAAAGGTCATAGATTCACCTTCCTATATCTTAACAAATTAGTTTGACACAGTTTCATGGAGTTTGGGAAAATTAAAAAACAAGAGGTTCCTGGGTCAAAGACAAAGGACTTTAGTACTCAATGCTTTTTATGCAACATGAGTATATTCGTATGTGTTCTTGTTGCTCTTCAATTCTTATGTGAGTAATGTGAAATTGGCTCAAGTGGCTGCTACACATTTAGTAGGTATACTCCACAGCTGAGAAGACCTAAGCCTAGGAAGCCCCAATATTTTAACTCCCCCCCCAACATTTGCACTGAAGGATGATGATGTTATCTTTAGTATCCTGGACAATAAACACATCTGCCCTATGCATTGGAGGAAGACACTATCTCTACCTCCCAATGTTGTCAAAAACACTTGAGAAGATAGTCTAGAACATCGGCTTTCAGTGCTTCTGATCAGAAGCTGCCTAGAAATGTAAGAAATCCAAGGAGAATTATCTCCCAGCAATAATCTTTGCTCTTGGATTCCAAGTCCCATGGATGTTCCTTCCTCCTTGATTTCTGTAGGATTTATAATTTTATGAGCACATTCATAACATTGAATTATGTCAAAACCTTTATATAGAGATGAGTTCGCTCTGAGAATTGGAGATTCATGCTCATGAATATACAAAAGTAGAATTGTGTAAGCTCCCACAGAAATATTTTCGTATTTTTCTTTGCCTTAGCATCTGGGAGATTTCAATTATTGCTACTGGCTGGATTTAGAGGACTGAAAACTAAAGGAGCATGGCTGAATGTTTATTTATTAGACTTTTTTAATTGCTCATTCATGGTGTTTGGAACTGTAGGAGGACATAGTGCTGCCAGAACCATTCAGTGTGAAAGGAAATGATAGGAAATACAAGGAGCAAAGGAGAGGCTTTAACAGTGGAATCTCAACCAATAATAAAGCTACATTGGATGTATACACTGATGTGAAATTACTTGGTATCAAATGCAGATGTTGTGTCATTTGTATACTGTGCAGAAACCACGTTCCTAGTCTCTAGAATAGTCAAGGACTTATGTTACTTCTGAAAGTGCTTGGAAAACTCCAAACCTAAATAAGTTTACAAAACCAAAAGTCAGTGATCACATTCTATATGCCATGTCCTTGTATTTTTTTTTAAAGATTTTATTTATTTGACAGAGATCATAAGTAGGCAGAGAGGCAGGCAGAGAGAGAGAGGAGGAAGCAGGCTCCCTGCTGAGCAGAGAGCCCGATGTGGGGCTCGATCCCAGGATCCTGGGATCATGACCTGAGCCGAAGGCAGAGGCTTAACCCATTGAGCCACCCAGGCGCCCCCATGTCCTTGTATTTAATTCTTACTGCAAACCTATGAGATCATTATTATTCTCATTAAAAGAAGAGGAATATGTGGGATACCTCACTGGCTCAGTCAGTTCTGCATGCTTCTCTTGATCCGGTGGTTGTGAGTTCAAGCCCATGTTGAGTGTAGAGTGTTTAGAAAAACAGAAATGAGAAGATAAAGAGAAAGAATATGAATTTTGGTTAAACTAAATACGTTGCTCAAAATTTTATAATTGTAAATTGACCAATCTTAGATTTGAGGTTTGGTATAATTCCCAGCACTTGTGATAATTCTATGTCACCATGCTACCTATTTATAAATTCTTAAAATTTTTTAGAATTAGTGGAATTACTATTTTCTAAGAGTACTTAGATGCTCTTAATGAAATATGTTGACATCTCTAAGTTTATGTATTATTTGGAGAAACTTAAAAATATAATCAAAATCAAAAAAATAAAAGTGATTATAATAGGTTGGGGGTGGGAAGAAGGAAAATCAGCCATGAATCTGTTTCTTAAGGAGTAGAAAGTCCTCTAGATACCACCAATATGTATTTTTATTAGCTGATTGGATATAAGAGGATATATAAATCCTATCTACTTATCTCTGCCTAATAAAATGTGTTCACAATTTATATAGATTGTCTAGATTACTCAATCAGATCAACTATCCAGAGATTGCTTCATTACTCAGAAACAGTTTATTACAGTAGTTAAAAGTCTTTTAGTGATAATTCCTACACTGTCTGTTAGACATGGTCAGTTCACTTTTAGAGTTCAGTGCAACTGATCATTTGGATCTTGTGGACTAATTAATACATCAGAGTAGTGGTTTGACAGGATTTTTCTCCATATTAATAATGTGGAGTTCGCTTCCTGTATTCACAGCTTCAATCTTCAGAGCTTAATGTAGGAAGTATTACTTTTATTGTTTTTTTCAGTTCTTTAATACAGGTTGTGTAGGATTTTGAGATAATACAATAAGGAGTAATAATATATCTGTTTTCTGATGTTTGTTGGAGAACTATGTTGATTCAGTATTGTCTTACCTCCTATGTGTTTGCTTATGTGTCTGATATAGCTTGGACTCTGAGAAGTAATCTTAACAGATTCCTAATAAAATGGAATCCTCTGGAATCGAATGCATTACTGTGAATGGAGTAAACGTCACAAATAATCTGCTATGAATATCTGAGGAAAGGCTGTATGGAATCAATTCCAATGAAAATGCTTAGTAATACACACTAGAAAATTATTTAAGAGAAGGGTGGAAAAATGCTTATTTGTTTATTAATTTGGATAAACATGTTTTCCATTAGTGCATTTAATGAGAATCCTCAAAATGGAATTGGTGGTGATAAATTTAAAAATAGATTAAAGAAAATACTTTAAGAAAGATAAAATTAACTTGTGAGTCTCATGAATACAGTTTATGAATAGGAAACAAAGATGAAAATAAGAGAAAATCTAATAAAATTATTTAAGGAAAAAATGGAAATTTTTCTTTTTATTTTTTATTTTTTATTTTTATTTTTTTTTTTAAAGATTTTATTTATTTGACAGACAGAGATCACAATTAGGCAGAGAGAGAGAAGGAGGAAGCAGGCTCCCTGCTGAGCAGAGAGCCCGATTCGGGGCTCGATCCCAGGACTCCAGGATCATGACCTGAGCCGAAGGCAGAGGCTTTAACCCACTGAGCCACCCAGGCGCCCCTCTTTTTATTTTTTAAAATAAGTTTTACACCCAACATGGGTTTTGAACTCCTGATCCCCAGGTCAAGAGTTCCATGGTCTACTGATTGAGGCAGTCAGATGCCCCTGCAATTGTCATTTTTAACCACCGCCCCCTCCCAAACACATAAACACACACACTGCCCCAAAGTAACAACTGATATCTGAATATAGATATTCCTAATACTTCCATACAATTGACCTATTGTGTGGAATTAACTGTATTGCTGGTAATGACATCTTGACTTTGGAGAAAAATCACAATGTTTAATCCATAATAAGGTTTTTGCCATATACTATTTTGGGCAGACTTGGGAAATGCCAGGATGATGGCAGAATTTATTTTTTGATCCGGAATTAGGATTTGTAGAGGGTATTGTTTGAGGGTGGGGATCTATTAGTCCTTCCTTCAATAGGAGAAGTTTAAAAAAAAAATGCTATGGTTTTATTTCAAACAAATCCCACATTTTCCTCTTAGCTAATTTTATCCAATGAGCAGTTTTCACAAGGGAACAACTCTCCTTACCTGGCTTTTTAGACTTTCCTTCTTTCCCCATTCCTTCTCTCTCCTCTTTATCTTCCTCAGAAAAAAATTGTTAAATCTCTACTATGTGTTGAGATGTTTTTTTAACCTCTAGTAATTTATTGATAAACAAGAGCAAAATACATGCCATCTTGGTGCTTAAGTGTAATATAGAATGCACTCAAGTAAATAGCTTCAAATACAGTATTACAAATGCTGAAATAGAAGTACAGAGTACTATGTAAAGAGAGAGAAAGCATCTGAATTTCAGGGAAAGCTTTCCAGAGGAAATTAACATGTAGATGAGATATGAAGGAAAAGTAGTAATTAGCCAAGAGAACAATGGAGGGATGAATGTCATTTTGTAGAAGAAACAGAATGTGAAAGTTTTGGTGTTGAAAGCAAGCACAGAATCTTCAGGAAGTGAAAATCCAGTCCTGGATCAGAAAAATTAAAATTTTGGGGTTAATAATAGATAACACTTAGGAAAGAAGACTATAAAGGCATGCATAATACTGTAGACTGATTGAAATGAGAAACCATTGAGTTGTTTTTTTACTTTTTTAAACCATATTTTATTTATTTGAGGGAAAGATCACAAGAGATGAAGGGGTAGAGGAAGAGGGGGAAGCATACTCCCTGCTGGACATGGAGCTTGATCTGAGGACCCTGGGATCTTGACCTGAGCTGAAGGCAGATGCTTAACCGACGGAGCCACCCATGTACCACTATTGAGTTGTTATAAGCAAGGAAGTGGCTGTATCAGTTGTATATGTATATGTATTTAGGTATTTCAGATGTATTTTTTAAAAGTTCACTGTTTCTACTGTGTGCAACATAGCAGTGCTAAATAGAGTGGAAGAACAAGAGAAAACATGCATGATCCACTGAGAAAGATGTTAAAACAGTTACTGTGACACATAAATGAACGCATGACTCAGGTTGTAGCAGCGAAGATGGTTTCAGGACATTTTGGTGTTATAGTTCCCAAGATCTGTTGATGCATCAGCTAGGGCAGAGGATTAAGAGTTTAGATGGTGATTTAGTAACGAATCTTGCTTTCTGTCTTGGATAATATGGTAGGTACCATTTTCTGAGGGACAACACTATAGGAGAATGATTACAGAGTTGCGGTGATGATAATTTAGTTTTTCCTTTGAGCCATACATTTGGCTTTATTTATAAGGCTGTTGGATATATGTGTGTGGAATATAGAGGAAAATTTGAGATACAGATACAAATTTGTGAATCTTCTATATATTGGTGGTGATAGATGGCATATGAATTGAGAACATACATGGAAAGTATGAGTGGAGTGTAAGAGCTTAGCACAGAATCCTGTGGAGTGAGCCTTCATACTTAAGGAACGGCCTTAGTAAAATTATCCATCAAAAGAGACTGAATAGAGGAATAATCTGGAGAAAGTAGATTTATGGAAAGTGATGGAGAATACCTTAGAAAGGAAGTGGGTTTCAACAGTACCAAAAAGTTCTAGGTTAAGTATACTACAAAAGAATCCATAAGAGTCAACAACAACGTTGTCCGTGATTTGGGCAAGAGTGGTTTCAGTAGAATGAAGAATATGGAAACCACATTGGAGTAGATTAGAAAGTTATTGGGGTTTCAGGAAGTGTTTGATTGGATATCTGGGGAAGTTATATGTATACCAAGGGCCAATGCTGGTGGTGCTGATTTTGTCTTAGAATTCTGCCTACCTTTGAAGAAATATTTGCCTACATCAAAGTCACAAAAGTTTTCTTCCAAGGTTTTCTCTAGAAGCTTCATCTTTTTAATTTTATGTTCAAGTCTATGATCCATTTTGATTCATTTTTTACTCATGTGAGGTTTTTAAAAAAATTTTTATGCTTATGCATATTCAATTCTTCCAAGACTATTTCTTGAAGAAGCTATTCTTCCCGAAATTGCCTTCCTTTGTTGAAAATCTGTTGCCCATTTTTGTGTGAGTCTGTTTTGGTACATTCTATTACATTCCACTCATTTGTCCATCTTTATGCCAGTAAATACACTGTTTTGATTATTATAGCTCTATAATATTGATGTTTTGACTACTGTAGTTACTTTGCATTTGTATTTGATATGAATTTTAGATGCAACTTGTTAATTTCTGTATAAAAGCCTACAGAGGTTTGGATTGGAATTTTTTTTTTGAAAGATTTATTTATTTATTTGACAGAGAGAGAAATCACTAGTAGGCAGAAGTAGGCAGAGAGGCAGGCAGAGAGGGAGAAGCAGGCTCCCTGCTGGGCAGAGAGCCCGATGTGGGGCTCGATCCCAGGACCCTGGGATCATGACCTGAGCCGAAGGCAGAGACTTAACCCACTGAGCCACCCAGGCGCCCCTGGATTGGAATTTTTAAAAAAGATTTTTTTATTTATTTGTGAGAGAGAGAGAGAGAGCACAAGCAGGGGGAGCAGCAGGCAGTGGGAGAAGCAGGCTCCCTGCTGAGGAAGGAGCCAGATGTGAGACTGGAGGCTAGGACTCTGGGATCATGACCTGAACCGAAGGCGGATGCTTAGCCAACTGAAAGCCCCAGGCATCCCTGGATTGGAAAATTTTTTAATGTTTGTATGAATGTTAAGATTGAATTTAATCATGAGCAGGATCTCTCTTCATTTAGTGAGTTTTTCTTTATTTCATCTCAATAGTGTTCTGTTGTCTTGTGTATATTGGTCTTACAAATCAGATTTATCCCAAAGTACTTCACATTTTTCATGCCTTTTAAGAGTTTTGTTTTTGCTTGAATTTTCTATTGTTTACCTGCAGGATAAATAAAATTGATTTTTATTTAAACTTTTTGAGATCATTGTATATAAACATGCAATTTTAACTAATTATTGAGAGGAATACCATGTATACTTAACCCAGTTTTCCTTCATGCTAACATGTTGAGAAACTATAATATGACATCACAACCATGATATTGACAGAGTTGCATTCAAAGTTTACAACATTTCCTTCTCTAAAAGGATCTAACTTATTCCCCTTTTATATAACCTCTTTTATTCCCATGTTTTCTTCTCATCGCCCCCTGTTATTATTTCCTGGCAACCACTCATCTGTTACTTTTCATGTAATATTGTAATTGTGAATAATTCTATATGAATTTAAAAATATAGTATGTAAACTTTTGGACATTCACTTCTTTCATCCATTATAATACTTTTCAGATTCATCCAGAAACGATAGAATTGTATCAAGAACATGTGTATGTCAGATGTGTGTTATTATCACAATTTCTCTCTCCTTCTATTTCTTTTTATGAGATCATAATATTAATAAGGATGGACAAACTAAAGAAGTAGTCTAATGACTAGTGGAAGGTGGTAGTGTGAGACTAAAGAATATTATCTCAAGGGGCACCTGGGCTGTCTTAGTGGGTAGAGCATATGACTCTTGATCTCTGAGTTGTGAGTTTGAGCCTCCTGTTGGCTGTGGAGATTACTCAACAAAATAAAAAATAAATAAATAAAGTTATCTCAGAACTTCCATTTGTAGCCATTGTAGTTCCTATTTTCCACTGTATATATCAAATTGTTACGTGTGTGTGTGTGTGTGTGTGTGTGTGTGTTATTAGAAGTTTATAATTTCTTCCATCTAAATGATACTGGGACATTGGGAACTTCTTTGGGCATTTGTGAAATTTTCACAAATTAGAAATATGTACAAGTAGCAGGCTTTTCTTCAATTGGAGAAGTATAATTTCACACTTAAGCAAATCTCTCTTCATTAAGTATAGTACCAAGATAAGTGAAATAAAAATGTGATGCCATATAAGACGACGTTCCTTAAGTTTTCACAAAAGAGACAATTTAGAATGAATATTCTTCTATGGGTTACTAGAATAATTGCTGTCTGAGGGTGTTTATATTCAGGTTGATATTATCTCCCCGTTTCTGTGTTTTTAAGGAACATTTCGCCTTTGTATCTAAAGCATTAAAGTACTTTCTAGTGACAGGAAAATGCTTCCTTAAGCCTCTTCTCCCACTGGATTTTTAGAAGGAGGTGCTATGTAGCTGGGCTCACACCCAGTATTTGGCACACTGCTTGTTATTCTGCAAGTTTTATTTAGTTCTTTCTGCTGAGCAAATCTCAGAGCTGAATCTATTCTATTCTATTTTCATTCATAGTACCTGAATCTTTTGATAGGACTAGGTAGCTAGAATACTATTGGATGCAGGGATTGTGTGGATAAATGTATAAAAGCAAATATTTGTGCACATTTGTGCCTTCTGCTTAGTATTATTATTAATGGTTCTGAATTATGTAGCCTTATTGGTTCTAAATTGTTAGTTTCCTGCTGCTAGTGAAGAGGGAGTTAATTTAGGGAATAGGGTACAACACACTCTAATATTAATAGTTATACCACAGTTACGGGCTTCATATTCATTTTGAGGAATTCTCATTATAACTTTTTAGGAGACTGTCAGAGGGAAGGTGGTTATGTCACGGCAATGGGTATAATACTGATAATTATTATCATTTATAATAATAATTATTTATTTGTATATTAATTATTAAATTCCATATAATGAACCAGCAAATTATTCACTTCAACCAGTGTACAAATAGTGTACAAATATTTCCCTGATTTTGCTTTGAATCTTAAAGGTGAGAGGATAGAATAGAGATGGATAGATTGCATTAGTGAATTAATTTACAAATGAAAGAACTGAATATAAAAGAATTCAATTTTTCCATAAGAGCTACTATCTAAAAGATGACTTTGGTATGATGGAGTTGGAGTTAAGGAGGGAAGGTGAATTTATAGAAGGAAAAATGTCTGGATGTAAAAGGAAAGAATGAGTCAACCTTCCAGGTGTTTTAGACTAATTTAGATGGTACATGAAAGGAGGTGACTATTTGCAATTTCGCACATCCTTCATCAATGAATCCAGTCCCTTTTGGATGAAATTTTCACAGAAGCAGTTTTAAAAGTTATTCTAGGATACCAATTTTTCAAATAGTCCACACACAGCTTCATTCCTAGGGTATGTGCGTCTAAGGATTCATGTGTTTTAAGATACTCTTCGCTGGAGATGTTCTTGATAATAATCTTCAAGGCAATATAATCCTTTTAGACACTAATTGCCCACTGTGTTTTCACTGATGTGAAATTTACCTATGTAGGTATTTCATATAAGTAAAATTATGTGACATGTGACATTGTATCTGTCTTCTTTCACTTAGCAAGATGTTTTTAAGGTCATCCACATTCTAGCATGTATCAGTACTTCGATCCATTTAATTTATCAATAATATTTCATTGTATGTACATATAACAATTTGTTTATCTGTTCATCTATTGATGGATATTTGTGTTGTTTCTACCATTTGGCTATTATGAATAATGTTGCTATAAACATTATTGTATATCTTTGTAGTATTTGCTTTCAGTTCTTTTTATTATATACTTAGAAGTGGAATTTGATTATATACATAGAATGGTAATTCTGTGTTCAACTTTTTTTGAAACCACCTGTTTTCAATAGCTGTTTATTCCCACCTCCAATGTACAAAAGTTCCAATTTCTCTGATTGATATTGGAATGAGAGAGGTTTTTATCTATATATAGTCACAGTTTAACCGAAGTAGGACTTACATCCTATCCTTTGCAGTGGATGCCCATTATTTATTGTATCATTTTGCTACTCTGACAATGCCCTTTTGGAAATGAAACAATAAGTATTTGTGATTTGTAGTTACTGAGAAAAGGCTGGTATGTGTATTAATAATGGAACAGTAAGAGTGATTTGTCTAAAATTCTATGATTTGTCAGGGTCTCTTAACTTGCATTTTATTGTTGGTTAAATACCATAATGATTGGCTGTCTTACTATTGATGTCAAAGTGTCCTACAAGATAATTCACATACCATAAAATGCACTCTTTTAAATTATAAAACTCAGTGGTTTTCATTACATTCTGAGTAATACAATTATCCATCCAAGTTTAGAACATTTTCATCATCCCCCAAAGTAACTTTGTTCTCATTGATAGTCACTCCTCATTTCCCCTTCCCAACTAACCCCTGGCAATGATTAATCTACTTTCTATCTCTATGGATATACCTATTCTGGTCATTTCATGTAAACGCAATTGTATAACGTATGTTCTTTATTACATTTTTTCACTTTCATTTACCTCATTGCTTATGATGTTGAGCAATGGCCACTGCTATATCTTCCTTGGAGAAATGTCTGTTCACATCCTGAATTTTTTTTTTTATTTTTAATTGGTTTATCTTTTTATTTTTGAATTTAAGTGTTCTTTATTCTAGAAGCACATGCCTTAAGATATATGATTACAGAGTGTCATTCTGTGTGGTTTCTTCTCTTTCTTTATGGTTTATTTTGAAACACAAAACTGTTTAATGTGGATAAAGTTATATTTACCTTTTTTTTTGTTACTTTGCTTTTTTTTTTATTTTTTATTTTTTATTTATTTGACAGAGAGAGATCACAAGTAGGCAGAGAGGCAGGCAGAGAGAGAGGAGGAAGCAGGCTCCCCCGCCGAGCAGAGAGCCGGATGCGGGGCTCGATCCCAGGACCCCGAGATCATGACCCGAGCCGAAGGCAGAGGGCCAACCCACTGAGCCACCCAGGCGCCCCTGTTACTTTGCTTTTGATGTCATACTTTAAAAGTCTTTGTCTAACACAAGGCCTGGTGATTTTCTCCTATTTTTTTTATACTAAAAATTTTAAGTTTTTAGCTCTTTTATTTAAGTCCATGATCCATTTTGAGTTAATGCTTGTGTATGGTTTGAGGTAGGAGTTCAAATTTATTTTGCACGTATCAGGAATTGTAAGCTATCAGGTTGGTAAATTAGTATAGCAAACCAAACTGAACATAACGATCAAGACTTTACTAATTTACTGTGATAGTATAGTAAGAGGCCAGAGAGGAGATGCCCGCTCCTCACAGTATTTCATTTTAACGCACAGAGGCACAGGACATGGTTAAATTTTTCAGCTACCATTGGCAGTGTGGTGTTGCCTAGCATGGTTGGTCATCTCTCAATCAAAAGGCTTTTGCAGTTTTTTAGACCTGAGGGCTGGGGAGAGTGAGTGGAGGAAGTGCTTGGAGTAGAAAAGTACTGAATACTGGAGGGTAAAGCCCTTGATAAGAAAGTCTCCACTGAGGAACTTTGGGTACGAATACAGATCGGCTTTGGACCATGGCTTTGTTGTTGGCTAGGTGACTGAGTCCCTTCAGATCTTGAAATGTGTTGACTGTGCAGCAAGTCTGGTGGGTGGAATGTAGCTTTCCTTTATGAGACCTGGCAAATAAGGACTTACAGTAGTTGCTTATTGTGTGGACTGAGAAATCATATATGTCATTTTGGTATGGAGACAGAGTCCTCTGCATGTGGATTTCCATTTGTCTCAGAAGTGTTTGTTAAAGGAACTGTTCCACACCATTGAATCGTCATGACATCCCTATTGAAAATCAACAAGGATTTAGTGTGGGAATCTCAGTTCTATTCCATTAGACTAATTTTACTACGCTGGTCTATCCTTATGTGATACTACCCTGTCTTGTTTGTTATAGCTGTGTAATATATATTGAAATCATGGGTTATGTGAGTCTTCTAACTTTGGTCTTCTTCATCAAGGTTGTTTTTTCTATTCTGGGTCCCTTGCATTTCCACATGAATTTTTGGGTCAATTCTTAAGGCCCTTCTCCATCATAAAGAATTAGAAGATTTTTTTCGATAATTTATTGCATTATGTATTTTTGGAAACTATCACTTTGATATATCACATATGATAGCTTTGTTAACAAAACAAAGTGAGTACCTTGCTTTATTTTCTTCTTAAAGAGTTATTTTTTTGTTTTAATTTTTTTAAGATTTTATTTATTTATTTGAGAGATTGAGAGAGTGAGCACACAGAAGGAGAAAGAGGGATAGGGAGAGCAGGGGACTGAAGTGGGGCTTGATTCCAGGATCCTAAGAGCACAATCTGAGCCTAAGACAGATGCTCAACCAATTGAGCCACCCAGGCACCTGAGAGGAGTTTTTAAGGAATAATGGAAAAGAATCTGTGAGATTATCGATTAATTGCAAGAATATGTACAGGCATTATCTCGTTACTTTTTTAGAGTTTTTTTTGAACATATATGTGATATAAAGGCATCTGAAGAAATATTAAAAAAATACAAGTTAATTAATAGAAACCAAAGAAACCTTGAGGGAAAATTGTTGATCAAATGTAATTTTTTTTTATTGAAAGGTAGTAATAGTATTTAATGAAAAAGCACAACTTCTATTCACTTCATGATTGCTAATTTTAGTCTCACAATTCCCGAGAAGAAGAGAAGACCAATGTTAATATTGAATTTCACACAGATGGGAACTGGAGTTCACAAATTTGATGTTACTCGCCCCAAGTCATAATGTAAATCAGAGTGCCCCCAAACGCGTTTTTTTTTTCCTCATCATAATTTAATGCTGTTTCCTCTGAATCATTTGTCTTCTTTTGGATAGAAATTATTATTTTATGCAATACAAAAATATGCATTTGACTGTAGAAACAGAATTGCCTGAGATTCATTAATTCTATAGTAGTCATGATTTTAAGCACTTGATGCTACTCACTCAGTCCTTTATCTGTAAGTATTTTGACTAGTCAGTAACTTTGCTTAACATTCTGCTGTGTAGATTTACATGTGTATTTCAGGCAATTGGAGGACAGAGTACCTGGTAAACAAAAGAAAATGACATTCATAATGCTTAGTGGTGAATATGCCATTGGGTTTAATAACAAATGCTTTTTATTCGGAGACAGGATTCTAAAATCCAAGTATTAAATATATTGATACATTAGTTTTAGTAGATATACCAAGCAATATGAGATTGGAGTCTCTATCAGGAAAGCCAATCATTTATCTATTCCAGAATTTTCAGTGACTAGAACATTGCAATGTATGGAATCCGTGCTCCATGATATAAGTTGACTTAATTGAACAAATAAAGCATCCCACACAGGAACAACAACATGTATTGTACAAAGGTTAATATACATGGGGGTGCCTGGGTGGCTCAGTGGGTTAAAGCCTCTGCCTTCGGCTCAGGTCATGATCCCAGGGTCCTGGGATCGAGCCCCACATCAGGCTCTCTGCTCAGCAGGGAGCCTGCGTCCTCCTCTCTCTCCCTGCCTGCCTCTCTGACTAGTTGCGATCTCTATCAAATAAATAAATAAAATCTTTAAAAAAGAAAGGTTAATATACATGTATATTGTTTTAAGATTCGCATGTAGAAGAGGTTTAAAAAAAAACTTGGAAGTACTCTAATATTAGGTGATTTTTGACAACACATTCACTGATGTGGAAAAATTGTAGTCTTTCCATGACTTTTGGTTCTAACACAGAAGAGCTGTTTATTTCTCAAATTCTTAGAGAGAGATGTCTGGATTAGACCACAGATACAAATCTCTCTCCTTACAAATAAGCTAAAAATCTCCTTTTCCTCTGGACCATTGTTTTTGTTCTTTCTCTTTTTTGTAATTCACTCTCAAGTATTGCCCTTTTCCAACAATAGTTGTACCTTGTGCTTTGTGAAATGAATTTTAATAAACAATGTGCAATAAAGCTAAGCCAACATTTTAGATGGCTAGGGCTTGCTTTAGTGAAAACACAATAATGTCACGAAGATTTATATTCCAAATAACCTAGCCTCTGATAAAATGAAGCAAAGCTCCTTGGATGTCCCTTAAAGAATGTTCCATGTGACAGTCCTTACAAAAGCCAGGGCAACCAGAACCCTAGAGCTGAAATCTTTCTTTTTAACCTCCCAGCAGTGGAAGACCTAGGAGGAAGCTAGACAGATTGCTAGGTGGAAAGACAGATTCTTTTCCAGGAAAGAAAGCAAGTAGATCGTCTTGTCTCTCAGTCACATCAAATAAATACAGCTTAAGAACTTGAAGTAATATTTCTAATGTGATGTTCTTTATTTAGCTTTAGTATACTTTTTCCCTCAGGGAACCTTGAGAGATGTTGATTATATCCATTTAATACAACTGTGATGATGGTTTTAAGCACCTGTGTTGACTTATGTGCTTCTAAGCATAGATTACCTTCTGAAGGTTAAAAAACAAATAAACCAACTTCCTTAAAATTTTGATCAGTTTGCTTTATTTTGACAGCTCTTAATGAAATGAGAAATATTAAAGAATAGAAACTGGGCTGGAAGGATCCTTTCTCATTAGTCACCTGTTAGCAATAACTGCACATAGAAAGAATGTGAGACTGGTGTCTACAAGGAACAGAGGTGAAATATGGTATTTTTTCCTTGAGAATTTAGAATTATATACGCTGTTTTGATTTCTGTCTCATGGTATAGGATAATTTACACAGAGAAAGGGGCTTTAGTCTTCTATATTGGCTTTAGCCTGCTATCTTACAAATAACTGCTAATGGTCAAATGGCTGTTAGTATGAGGAAGTACTCATTGTGGCTTGGGTTAAATTCATCCCCAAGTTTCTTGGCCTTCCTGTTGCTCTACAGAATGTGTCATCTGTATATGAAAGAAAATTTTTATCTTGAATTGGTAAAACCATTGCAGACAATATACCTATGTATTAATTTTATCCTGGATAATAGAGCGTGTCCAGTATTAGAGAGGTTTCAATCTGGCAATCTTTGTGTTTATTTTTACTTTCCGTTTATTTTGGCATGCACACACATTATTTTGGCATGTCCGTACAAATATATTGCTTGAGCAAGAGGATTTCGACTTCCATACTGCTTCAAAGGAATGGAAATAGATTTCACGTAAAAATCCAGACTTATGGATTCCTTTATATCAATAGGATATTGACGCAGTGGTTTCTTGTTCATGTTGGCAATAGTAAGCTAGAGCTATGAATAAGTACCTTTCCTTTATCGGGAGGGGCAGGAATTCTAAAAATTGCCACAATGTCCACCAATTTCCATTTTTAACACCCAGTGCACATCATGTATTTAACCATTTCTGCCATTCTAAGCGACTGTGTTAGAGAGTCATAAACCCATCACTATGTGGATAAAATCTAGCCTGAATTGAGCGAATGATGAAAATTACACTAATATTTAAAGGAAAGCAGTTGTTCTCTTTCAGCAAATATTTTTTCAAATATTGGAAGCAATCATTGAATCACAGCTTGAATGCATTATTGCTTCTAGGTCCTTAGAAATTATCTTGCCAAATCCCCTTAATTTATGAATACAAAATCTGTGATTCTCAGCAACTTGCCCCGGTTTTTATAGTTAATTTCTGAGACAACTGATATCAGAAACATTAGTTCATGGCTGTTTTTAACCATTCTGCTATTTCCAGTTAATACCCAAATATGGTATTTTTAAGTAGTACATGATTCAATTTCAACTTTATTTTCATGACCCGACTTTGATTTTGTTTCTTCTCTGAAGTCTTTCATGACTGGTCCAACTCACCAAGGCTTACCCCAGTTTCTCCCTCCTTCAAATTATTCTGGTATGTATAACCTATACCACTCAATTGACTATGTATTCAGTTATTTTTTTTTTAAGATTTTTATTTATTTATTTATTTATTTGACAGACAGAGATCACAAGTAGGCAGAGAGGCAGGCAGAGAGAGGGGGTGAAGCAGGAACCCCGCCGAGCAGAGAGCCCGATGCGGGGCTCGATCCCAGGACCGTGGGATCATGACCCGAGCTGAAGGCAGAGGCCTTAACCCACTGAGCTACCCGGTGCCCCTGTGTATTCACTTATTACATGGTGCAATAACTTGGTTCCATTATGAGGTTTTGAGTTCCTCCAAGGCACAGCAGTATTGTATACTTTTCTCCACATTAGCATCTAACACTTGGCTGAACACTTACTAAATGCTTGATTCATAGTTGTTGGTTTGAAATGAATTGAATTGTAAATCCATGGCTGTAATACAAATCAGGAAATATTGTTTGCTTGAGTGTGCATAAAACAGCCAACACTGTCTCCAGAAGAGTAGGGTCCATGCCTTAGCTGAGATGCACCTTTTGTTTTTTTATCCACTAGCCACTGCCCAACCCTGGTCTCTTAACTATCAAGAGATATTCTTTTGGGTGGAAAGATGATCCAAGAGTCTTTGGCATATAACTTTACTGTGAAGAAACCTAGCAGACCCTGTCTCGACTGTCTGTTTTTGAATTTACAATTTCACAATACCTTTCCCATACCATTTCACAGCCTATATCACTTTCTGTCTTGTATTACAGCTTTCCAATTTTATTACAACTATTGGTGGCAATTTAAGACCTTGTTCAATAAAAAGGGTTAATCAGGCAAGGAGAGTAGGAGATGAATACCCAAATCAGTGATAATAATGCTAGATACAGAAGTTCAAGAGAGCCTGGAACATAAGGTTTTAGCATTTAGGAAGGTATCCAATGAATATATACATTATTTCCTATTTGTAGTTTGTCACCTCCAGCTCAGAAATTAAATTCTTTGCTTCCCTGAAGCCACTGGAGTACTGTTCATATTCTCTGAATGTTAATGGAAATATAATCAAACACAGTAACATATCTATTTTTGTTTTTGTTTTGTGTTTTTTTTAACATTTTATTTATTTATTTATTTTGACAGAGAGAGCGAGCACAAGCACAAGAATTGGCAGGTAGAGAGAGAGGAAGAAGCGGGCTTCATGCTGAGCAGAGAGCTTGGAGGACATGGGCCTGCATCCCAGGACTCTGGAATCATGACCTGGGTTGAAGGCAGACACTTAACTGACTGAGCCACCCAGGGGCCCCTGCTTTTTTTATTATATATAAGGTAGATGCCCTGGCATTGCTTGGAACCAGTGGATGTCATTTCTAGGTTTTGCTCCTTTCATCCCCTCAAAGTAACAAAATTTCGTTTGGAGGCCTATAATTTAAACAATTCCCTGATCAGTAATATTTTGTCACAGCCTAATTTTTTTTATGAAAAACAAGATCTCTAATTCTTTGGATGACGTATTTTAGTATTAACTAAAAGCTGAGATGGCATCTCAGCTAATTAGAATCTGGATCAAATTTGGGAGAGAAACTTCAGAAGATAATGAATAATTTCTTTGGCTGGCTTGTGATGTTCAATTTTCTGGGAACTGACAATTACCCAATATTAATACTGACAGCCCATTTCAAATGTAACATCGTAAATATAAATAAAGGATTTAAGACCTCTACCATTTGATATTTTTGAGTCCATCGTGTGAAAACAAAGCCTGCCCTTTTGTGCTGTTTGCAAAGCATCTGACAGCTGTTAAAACGTGACCTGTTTTACTTCATTACCTCTTTACGAGAGAAATTCACATTCTCCTGGTAATTTAAAAACCTATCTTAAAATTTCATAGACAGATCCTCCTGTGTCTTGGTGTAGTAGGACTTTAGGATCACCGTAGTTATATTTATGAGTTTACTGCAAACTGTGCAGTAAAATGTGCCCATTTAGGACATCCTTTCAAACACTAATGATTGATTAGAAACTTTGACATTGGGGCTTAACTATTCTGAGGATATGTATGGCTAATGATGTAGGAACCTCTGAGACCTCTCTGCTTCTTTCCTTAGCCCTGAGGCCTAGAAGCTCAAGTGAGCAGAAAATGGAGAGGCGCGTGAGTCAGAAGGCCAAAAATAAAATAAATGAAGAAATGTTGACTATTTTACAGAGTGGTAGTAATTTAGCTTGATTGAGCTTATTATCTTCTGCCATCCTTTTCTTTGCATCCACAAGCATTTATCAATTATTTACAATATCCTAGGCAATATTGTACACTATTGTTTAATCCAGCTCCTAGATATTTGAGATATGGAGATTAAAGAGTTATATGCATTTAAAAGAGACAAAATTGGAGTGCCTGGGTGGCTCAGTGGGTTAAAGCCTCTGCCTTTGGCTCAGGTCATGATCCCAGGGTCCTGGGATCAAGCCCCGCATCGGGCTCTCTGCTCAGCAGGGAGCCTGCTTCCTCATCTCTCTCTCTCTCTGTCTGCCTCTCTGCCTACTTGTGATCTCTCTCTGTCAAATAGATAAATAAAATCTTAAAAAAAAATAAAAGACAAAATTGCGTCAGGGTGATAGACAGGAATTCACTATGACATTAAGCTCTCTATTACTGGTACAGCATAAAGTGTTTAGGAGTGATTTGTGTTCCTTGGACATAGTCATGATACAGGTCTTTATGCGTACTGCATGGAATCAGTAACAGTAACACCAACTAGGTGTCAAGCACTCAGCTAAGCCCTTAAAATGTATAAATGTCCTTAATTCTCATCAGCAAGTTAAAGAACTAGAAACTATTGTATTCATTCAATGAAAATGAGACCCAGAGAGGTTACATAAATTGTTCAATCTCATCCTGCCAGTAAGCAGTACAGTAAGGTTTTGAGCTCAGGTCACGTCGTTCCAGAGACCGGGCACCTAATTACTATACTGCACTGTCTCTCATTAAATGTTAATTGATGTAATTGTTTTTATTATGCATATTCTTTACTTGAAATGCCATTGTCAATTGGGTGATATCAAAGTGTGTGATTTTTCTTTGCTTTATACGTTGATGGGAATATTATAATTTTACATTTTCCATGTGGAAATTGTGGTGTAATGAAAATTATGAGTTGTTTTTCATTTTATATGATGGTGTTAATGACAAGATGATAGTAATAGTTAGTAGGTGCCAGACAGTATTATAAATGCTTCACTTTTTTAAATGCATATATCCTCATAACAACCCCATGGGTTAACTATAATTAGCACCCATTTTATATATGAGAAAAGAGGGTAAGGATGCTAACTTACACAAGGTCATACAGCTACAAAGCAACAGAGTAGGATTCAGATCCCAGCCTTTTGCCTCCACAGTGTTTGTGCTTCATCCCCATATGATCCAGTTCATGTTCTATCATACTGTTTTTCTATTTTTTATTTTTTTAAAGATTTTATTTATTTATTTGACAGAGAAGGGTCACAAGTAGGCAGAGAGGCAGGGAGAGAGAGAGGCGGAAGCGGGCTCCCTGCTGAGCAGAGAGCCCGATGCGGGGGATGCGGGGTTCGATCCCAGGACCCTGGGATCATCACCTGAGCTGAAGGCAGAAGCTTAACCCATGGAGCCACCCAGGCAGCCGATCACACTGTTTTTTTTTTTTTGTTTGTTTGTTTGTTTGTTTGTTTTAGGAAATGGGAGATACTTACTATTGTCCCATCTCCCTCTGCAATGTTATCTAGGTCCTCTGTGTTAGTAGATAGCATGTTGATATCTAGAAAATAGTGAACCAGGAGAATGTCTAGAAAGTCTTCCAGTTCTTTTCATAAAGAAGGCAGATGGAGAGGTCTTACTGAGACTGGCTTTTTACACCGTGGATACACAGTTGGCAGTGTGGACAGTAATAGCTATGGACAAAAGGCACAGAAGGTATCAACAAATACATATTTTGCATCTTCTATTTATAAGGCTATTTTTCAGCATTGAAGATAGAGCATGAAACAAAATAGATAAGATTCTCTACCATCATGTAGTTTGTATTCTAGTGGGGAAAGATTGGCAACCAAATTGTTGCAAGCATCTTAGAGAAAAGTTACCCGGGAGTAGGAACAGGGAATGTAATCCATGGGGAGGCGGTGGTGTAATTTTAAATAGAATGGTTAGAGCAGGCCATCAAGTGAAGGAGATATTTAATTCAGTTTTTTAAAAGGTGAGGGATATGTCCACACAAACACTTGTACATCAATGTACTGCAATGTATATAGCAGTATCATTCATAATATTCAAGTGATGTATAACCAAATGCCCCTCAATGAAGAAATGGGTAAAAAACAAATTATTTCTATGTGATAAGATGGTATAAATAGGAATGCATTCTGATGTATGCCACAACATGAACTTCAAGAATGTTTCAAGTTTAAGAAAAGAGTCACAAAAGGCCACAGATTGTATGTTCCATTTATATGAAATGTAGAGAATACAAAAATCCTAAGAGTCAGAAAGTAGATTAGTGGTTGCCAGGGCCTGGGAAGGGAGAGTGGGGAATGGTTGTTTTTGTGAATGTATTTTTGGAATGATGAAATATTCTGAATGTAGATAGTGGTGCTACTTGCCCATCCTTTTGATTATGCTAAAAAGTACTAAGATATACACTATAAAGTGTTGAACTTTATAGTATGTAAACTTTATTAATTTTAAAAACCTCAAGACAATATTTTATTTAGCCAAAGTACATGTAAATTTGGCCATGTATGTTTACTTTAAATTTAAGGGCATCCAGACTGCCCTTGGAATTGAAAGTTTGTCAAAACCCAGTTCCCTTCCTAAGCTGGTGCCCATCCTTCAACACTAATGGCCACCAATCTTGACTCTTGAGTTTTGTGTTGTTCCTTCTCAGGTGGGCGGATGTTTGAGAGTCATGATGTCACAATGACCTCTCAGAACATTCCAACCATCCTTGGGGATGGTAGGTGCATCTGTAACGGAGTTGAGTATCTAACTGAATAGTCTCTTGAAAAGAAAAGAAAAGGAAAGAAAAGAAAGGAAAATTATTCTGACACAGGTGTTTTTCTGATGGCTGAATTCCAAAAGTTATGCCTTGGTGATCTATTTCAGGTGAGATCCATAGTTATAACTACTTGGGCTAATCTTTAATGTACAGACTGAAAAGTCCGTTGTTGTCTTAGAGATCTGGCTGATACCAGTCCAAATATAAGTTCTCAGAGGTAATAGATTGATGAAAGTATAACATTCGGGGCTCCTGGGTGGCTTAGTTGTTAAGTGGCTGCGTTTGGCTCGCCTGTGTGGGTCAGTGTATTGGGCCTCTGCCTTCAGCTCAGGTCATGATCTCAGGCTCCTGGGATTGAGTCCCACATTGGACTCTCTGCTCAGTCGGGAGCCTGCTTCCCCCCCATCCCTTGCCTGCCTCTTTGCCTTCTTGTGATCTCTGTCAAATAAATAAAATATTTAGATGAAAAATAAGAAAGAAACTCTTATAAAAATATAACATTCATGTATTTAATAGAATAGGAGCCAGTTGGGAGTTTATTAAAAAATATTCATTGGCAAGTAATTTTTATATCATTTTTATATAGCAGTCTGTTCATATCATGTATAATCTACACTACAAATTGTAATTGTGGATACTCCAGTGTTGAATTTATACCTCAATACTTAAAAGTTAATGTTCCTGTCTATCAAAAGATGAATAGACAAAATTTTAGTGTTTTACTAAATGTTTACTAAATTTTACTAAAAATTTAGTGTTTTACTAATTTTAGTAATACAATGCAATATTTTCACTCATAAAAATGAATGTGAAATACTGTTCCATGTAAAATATGGATGAACCTAAAAAAGAGCATGCTAAATGAAAGATGTCTGACATCAAAGGGCACGTATATGATTCCATTTGTGTGAAATGACCAGAATAGATAAATCCACAGAGACAGAAAGCCGAAAATGGTTGGGATGGGCTGGAAAGATGAGGCAATGGGGAAGTTCAAGTATAGTGAGCATGAAGTATCCTTTTGAGATGTTGACAAATTTCTGGATATATTAAACAGTGATTATTGTGCACCTCCATAAAATAATAGTAAAGACTGGATTTTACGCTTTAACAAGGTGAATATTATGTTACATAAATTTTGTCTTAATCAAAAATATGTTTACAAAATGAACTTCCCAAAAATGGTGAAGGAAGTGAAGGGCCAAGCCATACCGAAGAGCTGAGAAAAGAGAATGCAAGACCGAACAAATAAGGTATTCAAAGGCTTCATAGCCAGAGCACATCTAGCATATTTGAGGAATATCAAGTGGCTAGTGTGGATATAGTAGAGTGATCAGCAAAGATAGTAGTAGTCGGAGGAGATATGGTATCAGAATCAGCAGGGGGCCTTGAGGGACTTGAAACCATTTTGTAGACTTTGACTTCTGTTGTAAAGTGCAGTATCATTGGAGATTTGAACAGAAGAGGACTATGATCTGGGCATCTGGGTGGCTCAGTGGGTTAAGCATCCAACTCTTTATTTCAACTCCAGCCTTGAGGTAGAGTTCCCCTGTCGGGCTCTGTGCCCAGTGTGGAGTTCGCTTGTCCCTCTCCACCTCCCCCTGCTCTCTTGCTTTCTCATAAATTAAAAATAAATAAATAAATATATAAGTAAATAAATAAATAAGCAAATAAAACCAGTCTTCAAAAAGAAAGTGAAAGGGGCACCTGGGTGGCTCAGTGGGTTAAAGCCTCTGCCTTCAGCTCAGGTCATGATCTCAGGGTCCTGGGATTGAGCTCCGCAATGGGCTCTCTGCTTAACAGGGAGCCTGCTTCCCTTCCTCTCTCTCTCTGCCTGCCTCTCTGCCTACTTGTGAGCTCTGTGAAATGAATAAATAAAAAAATCTTAAAAAAAAAAAAAGTAAGTGAAATATGTTCTGACTTATGTTTTTAAAGAATTATTCTGACTTTTCTAAAACGAAGACAGTGTAGGAACACAAGATGCGAAGCAGAGAGACTAATTAGTGGTGCTTTTACAATAATCCAGGTAAAAATAGTAGTTTTAGACTTAACAGTGGAGAGTGTAAGAAGTGTTTAGATTTGGGTACACATTTTTGTAGTTTGAGAAAACAATTCCTGATATGCTGGATGGGAAATAGAAGAGGAAGAGGGAAGTCAGTGCTGACTCCTACATTTTTGGCCCAAAGCAACTGAAGTTGTCAACTTTATCAATAAACGGAAGTCTTTGGTACCAGCTGCTTAGCCATAGACGTTTGAACACATTACCTTTAACATACCTATTAGTCATTTCTTCAGTATTTTAGTAGGCAGTTGCATATATACAGCATACCCATGTGGGATACATACTGGTGTCTCTTAGGATTGTTAATACCCTGGCAATACCATTCTTTATATATTTTAATATGTCCTCTGTATGTGAGTCCTGAGTTCAAGTGAGAGGTGTAGATCAGTGATATGACTTCATTCATCTTATCAGCACACACATAAATATATGTTTTTTAAAGCCATGGCCGCATGTTTCCCAGTAGATTTATTCTGTAACGTGTAAAGTGCATGGATTGTGATAGATAATGTAGGGTCTTCTGGCAAGGCTTGCATATTAAAGCTCTTTTTGAGTTGAATGGTATTGAGGGTAATTTTTTTTTTAAGATTTTATTTAATCCATTTGACATAGAGAGAGCTCAAGCAGTGTAAGTGGCAGAGAGCAAGGGAGAAACAGACTCCCCGCTGAGCAGGGAGCCTGACTTGGGGCTCCATCCCAGAACCCTGAAACCATAACCTGAGCCGATGGCTGTCGCTCAAATGAAGGAGCCACCCAGGTGCCCCGAAGGTAAATTTTTAAAAAGTGATTTTTTTTTTTTTTATTCTGCTGCCAACAGAGAAACTAATCTTTCTCCCTCTGTTTTTCAGTACATTTCTGTGAGAAACCTATTGTTTGTGACTCCTTCTTTTTTCCCTTTGATATCTCCGTAGATGTGTTTGACATTAGGTAAGCCTATTTTGAGGTTTAGAACCAGGAGTATTTTTCTTAGGGGTCTGGGAGACATCTCTTTGAAAGTGTAAACCTCAAGGATAACAGTGCCTCTATCTCCCTCTCACTATGGGGATGCCTTATTCTGAACGCTGACCAAATGCTTGTCCTAGTAATTGAAGTTTTATTTTTCTTCATACATAGGCACTTAGCTAAAACGAATGGCTGCTACAGTGACAGGAAAATTTGGGATGAACTAAGAAAGAATGCCTAACGAGTAATGTTGTAAAATCCTCTTATGGGAAGACAAGTTATGGTTACTCATGAAAATATGTATATTGTGGATTATAACTGCTTGGTGGTATATATCGTGGAATTTCTTTCCATCCTTGTAATCTCCCATCAGATTGCCTATGATGCACAGTGAAATGTGCTTTAGTACTTATTCAATAATAAAATGGTTTTCTCTCTTTTCTATATCTCATGGACAGCATTCTCTGCCTTGACATGATATTTTTAAAGTGCGTATCAGGGACGCCTGGGTGGCTCAGTGGGTTAAGCCTCTGCCTTCGGCTCAGGTCATGATCTCAGGGTCCTGGGATCGAGTGCCGCATCGGGCTCTCTGCTCGGCAGGGAGCCTGCTTCCTCCTCTCTCTCTGCCTGCCTCTCTGCCTACTTGTGATCTCTCTCTGTCGAATAAATAAATAAAATATTAAAAAAAAGTGCGTATCATTGGTAATAAAGCACAAAAACCTTGTATTTTTATAGTTTCTGTGGGTGCCTTCTAGTGATTACTCTCACTGAACAAATAAATAAAATACAACTTAGAAGAGAGACATTTTTATATAGCATACCATTTTATAGATTGAGTTTCTCAATATGACAGACACCCAAGATGGCAGCTTCCCTCCTCCAGACTTTACTGCTCTCTCAGTTGCCGATTGCCCACTTAGCCACTGATTCTCTGAAGTAAAAAAAATCTGTGGATATAGGTTAGGAAGCCTCTTCACTTAACAACAGTAAATTATTTGGGCCTATTATTTTATAAGTTGAGGATCTAATGAGTAGCAGAAGAAAACTTTTCATGGAGTTTTGGTGTAGTGATGAGACTAGACAAACAGACAATGAAAATACAGTAAGATTATGTGGTATGATCAAGAAATTACAGAGTGCTTTGGTAATATGAAGGAAGGGTGTTTGGTAGTCTTTGAGAGTCACAGGAATCTTCCTCGAGGAAGGTTGTTTTGGCTGAGAAGTGTTAGCATTAGGAAAAGTGATTGTGAGGTGGTAAAGGGTGTGCCAGGCATGTGCAAAATTCCAGATATGAGCGAAGAAATAAGTATGTATGGAACTGTAACCAGTTTAGTATAATTAGAGCATGAAATATAGCTAAATGAGGTTGTGGGTAGTTAGTGACAAGAGAAGATACTTGCACTACATGCCTTGTTAAGGCATTTGAATTTAGCAAGTTTTGGGAAGTATTAAGGCAAGACATGGGATGGCATTTTAAAAAAATGTGCTTTATTTAGAAAGATCAGTGCTGCTGCCGTAGGAAAAGTAATTTTGAATCTGAAAAGACTGCATGCGGGAAATCTTGATATGATGCAGTGGCACAATTCATAAAATACTTGTTTTGATCAGACCTAGAGGTAGAGGGTGAGGCCAAGGGAGGAAGTACAAGGGCCATGGGCTCATTCTTCCCCAAATCCCATTGTTAAAAATCCTGCTTTTAAAAAATTGAACTCATTTTGGCATGTTCCCTACATTACTCACAGGTGTTAGAAACAGAAATGATCCCTGGCAATGGGACAGCCTCCCCCTTTTTCAGAGAACCATGAGAGAACCATCGTCTCATGTTCAAATTCTTTTTTACCTGAGAGACCATAAGCAAATGCATCCTACTTTGTATTGTATTTTGGAGCATCTTACTCTTTAACCACTCAATCTTAAAATGATTTAAATGCATTATCTTTGAGGGTGATTAGTTTCCTTGTTACCATCACAGATGCCTAAAGACAGCCTAAAGCAGAATACATTATCAAATTTAAAAAAATAAGGAATGTAAATATTTACCTTAAGTACTCATAAGCCAGTATTCTGCTGATTGTTATAAATGTAACTACTGAGGTAGGAGAATTTAGAAATTGGTAAGTATGTTAAAATCTTAATATATATTTTAATCTGTTAATATTGCATTTTTATTTAATGTATTTGTTTACCAAGAGCAGAATTCTTCCTATCTGACTTTGGGAGATAGAGAAACTATTTTTTTTTTTTTAAAGATTTTATTTATTTATTTGACAGAGAGAAATCACAAGTAGGCAGAGAGGCAGGCAGAGAGAGAGGAGGAAGCAGGCTCCCTGCTGAGCAGAAAGCCCGATGTGGGGCTTGAGCCCAGGACCTGGGATCATGACCTGAGCCGAAGGCAGCGGCTCAACCCACTGAGCCACCCAGGCGCCCCGAGAAACTATTTATTGATGCTCAAAATTATTTTCAGTTGTCCAGAATATTTAGATGATACTATAATTCTCTGTCATTTCATCCATAGGTCTGAGTACATCTTGCATAAAGTACCTATCTAACACTATTTAAGTAAAGGTAAAACATATGTACATTAACAATTACCAATAATATCAAAATGCTGCACTTAAGTATACAGAAAACCAAAACTACACATAGCATATTTTGGTTCCTTTAGTTATTCTATGTGGACTTTAGAATGTTTTAAGAATTTAGGGACTTGATATCATAGGTCACAGAGATGATAACTGTCTAGTATTTTAGCTATAAATGAAATGGTATTAAGTAATTTCATCTTTGGTTCAGGATAGGCCCTGGCACATTTGTTTTGTAGTAAATCCTTGTCATCACCATGATAGTTGTTACTCGTTTTTCATAGTTGCCAGGGTGCCAATATTACACTTTATTTGAGTATCCTAATGGTTTGCCTTCAGTAAAAGTAATTATTTCTTGGTATTTTGATTTACAAGGCATATTCAGTCCCAGTATTAAAAAAGTGTTTTATTAAATAATCAGTATTTCTAATACTCAGTATATTGTAATATTCATCAACCATCCCCAGTTGATCCAGGGGTTTAATTTGAGGATTGACGTTCTCTCATAATGAAGGATAGTGTTGCCACTAGGATTACTTTATTCAGTGTTTTCTCCCATGGTAAAATATATGATGTTTAAAAAAACACTGAAATAGTCATATATCTATTTAATTACAAATGTTATATACTTTGTGCTGTCATCATTTTATACTATTCATGGGTTTTATTTTTATTGCTTTAACAAGCATACTTCAAAAATTAAGGCTATATAAAAGCTTTTTAATAAAGTATCAGATTTGGTGACGGTTTCTTTATCAGTCAGGGTCCTGTCCGGGGACAGACTCTAGTCGATTTCAAGATCTCTATTAGAGAGGAATACATGGATTCAAGAACTATGTATTTATTGTGGAGTTTCACAGGAACCGATCACAATGGGATGCCATTACTACCCTATGTCCTTAAGGGCCACGGGGCAAAAATGGCATTACTGGAGTTTAGAGAGAGTTTAGAGCTGTGTAGGAAGTTTTGTACTAAATGAACTGTGACCATGGAAGAAGCAAAGTTGGACACAGAGCCATTAAGTGTGGGTAGATTTCATAAGTACAGGGATCTCTCCTCTATGACCTCTCTTCTATCCCTTTTTCTATTCTACCCTGCCAATCTTCTGTTGCCTACGGACTAAATGTAATAAATATATCAGTGCAACCGTTAAGAGAGCTCCGGTAATTCTATTTAGAGAAAATAGTCTTCCAAGAGCCCTGAGCATGTCAGTACAAGGTAGAAAGTGAATTTGGACAAAACTGGATTGGGACATACAGAGAATAGGAATGACATTTTCAGAAGTTAAAACATCTTTTATTTACCTGAATGCATCAGGACTTCAAACAGATTTTTATTTTTTTTTATTTTTATTTTTTTAAAGATTTTATTTTTTTATTTGACAGACAGAGATCACAAGTAGGCAGAGAGGCAGGCAGAGAGAGAGGAGGAAGCAGGCTCCCCGCTGAGCAGAGAGCCCGATGTGGGGCTCCATCCCAGGACACTGGGATCATGACCTGAGCCGAAGGCAGAGGCTTTAAACCACTGAGCCACCCAGGCGCCCCCAAACAGATTTTTAAAAGTAAAGTATGACAACTTTGTTTTTAATGCATTACCCAGATATCTTGGGACCTTTCAAAAGATAGATGGGAAAGAAGAACTTAATCAGAAAGTACAGGGATTTCCTGGCTTGTTCAGTTCATAGAACATGTGACTCCTGATCTTGGGGTTGTGAGATCAAACCACAGGTTGGAGGTAGAGCATACTTAAAAAAAAAAAAAAAAAAATTTTAAAAAGGAAGTACTGGGTGAATCAGTAGGTTAAGCATCTGACTTTGGTTCAGGTCATGATCTGGGGGTCCTGGGATCCAGCCCGTGTTGGGCACCCTGCTCTGCTTCTCCTTCTCCCTCTGTCCCTGCTTGTGCTCTGTCATTCTATCTCTCTGAAAGAAATGAATAATAAAATCTTAAAAAATGTCTTTCAAAAGAAAGTACAGACTAAGGTCAAAATGGAGGTAGTTTAAGAAATAACTGGATACTTTTTCACAACTACGTTTCAGAAAAGGTACATTTTATAATATTGTTGATGATTTCACATTTATTATATAACCACCTATTTCTGGGTAAATTTGTATACAAAGAAAAGCCCAATTAACTTAAAATTATGTGGAAGGATTATGAAAGAACCAAAAGATAATTGGAATCCATATATCACCCTTCTCATTTATCCTTAGTTTCAGTTTGTTATCTCTTCAAATCATTTACCAAATCAGCTCATATTTAAGACAACATGTTTGAATTTAAACCATTTATTATTTAATTTATATGTGTCATAGAAGAATTTTTCCTCTCCTTCAAGGTCCTTCTAGCTGGAATGAGAATCCATTTGACATGACACAGATTAATAGGAAAGAATAAAATTTATGGACATAAATACAAAGAATCTACATGACGTGATAATTGTAAAGACAGTGAATCACTAGGACTCTTATTTGACCTAAGGGCCTTGAGGATACGAAGAAGATAAAGACCAAGTAATATGAGAAGAGTTGTTTGGAAAACTAAGATGACTTTTTCTGCAGGTGAGATTGTGAGGTTAAGAGCACTTTGTGTTAATAGGACTTTTGATACAAGGAGACAGTTTTAGGGGGAGGGAAAGAACTTCTCCTGAATGGGTTTTGTATTGGACATTCTGTTAAATGCCTCTTTTTACAGTTATGTGTGTGTATAATCTTGCCTTAATGAGGAATCTTTATTACAATTAAAAGAGTTTTTTTATGTATAGTAATATGCCTTTTCATGTATAGTAATATGCCATATATGCCATATAGGAGAATCTCTAATATGTTTGGAGAGTGAAATCTAACACATATGGCTGATATAAATTATTATATAAAGATGTACAAAATTGTCAGATTGCCTGTGTTCTGGGGACTCTGAGGGCCCTGGGGAGTGAGTTAAGTTTTGTAGAAACTCTCTTAAACCCAAAAACTAAGGGAGACCTTTGCCTGAATATTAGAAGTTACCAAAACTGAAAGTTTCCAGTTAATCTCATAATGAAATTCTGCTCCAGTTCGGTGAGTTCTGTAACTTTCCAAGTAGAATAATAAAAGTAATACTCTAATAACCTAAGGAAGAAAATTCAACAAACTTGTGTGTGAGTTAAATATGGACTACCAGACTTGGATGGGTAGAGGCTGAATTTCCTTAGGCAGTGTTCACATCTCAAAATCCTTCCAAAGAATTTCTACATTTAGAACCCTGAAGAGCTTTTCAAAATGCAGGAAAACATTTTGATACCCTATAACATGTAAATGCCAAAACAAAAGCTACACCTTGTACTTTACCTCTTTCTCTTTTGCACTCATAGGCTTGTGCTAGTGTATACAAACATACACACAGAGCTTAATTTAATCCTCACATATTTATTTCTAGGTAGATACCATCATTATTAAATTTTTTCTGAGGAGATAACTAAGAATTTAGAAAACATAAGTGACCCACATAAGACCTGCATAACCATTGGCCCCAAATTTCAACTAGTATAATAGCAATTTATTTTCATGGTGTTTAATAAGTTTGCAGATGCCTTGGTCAAGAAGAGAATTAAAGAATAAGACATTTTCCTTCTGCTATTAAGGTTCTTTATGCGATTACCATGTGTTGTAAGAGGTATTTTTGAGACAAGTTTCTTTAATTCTACATAACATTATAAATAGGGATATTCAGGCTAATTTTGCCTTAGTATTCTCGGGTAGAAAGTAATCTATTGTGTTAGCTAGAGGCAGGGTTTCTGGAGATAGGCTACCTAGATTTTTAATATGATCTTACCATTTGTTATCTGTGTAACCTTGGGCAAGGTTTTATAATTTATTTGTAAAATTGAGATAATAGTTCTTACTTACCACGTTTATATGCATTAAAATTAAAAAAAAAAACTTGCATCAAAGTGAGTACTCTTTATTGTTAGCTGTTAGCATTCTCATCTGACTGTGCATTTCCAGGTAGCAAAATTGCTTAGAATAGTGGTTCTAATATTTTAGTGTCTATCAGTATCCCCTTGAGATCATGTTAAAGCACAGGTTATTGGTCTCCATGCCCAGGCTTAGTGGTTCAGTAATGCTTGGGCAGGTTTGAAAGTTTATATGTCTAATGAGTTGCTGCTGTTCCATGAATCATACTTTTAGAATCTGTTGGTTAGAATACAGTGTTAATAAAATCTTGATCATAGCTTTGGCCTTAATTTTGGCCTTTTGTCTCCCCCAGCCCACCCCCAACTTCTCTATCATCTAAAAATAAGATTCTCTGCGCTAGGCATTCACATAGGAAACTTCAATATCCCCAGTCATTGCATCAAGGAAAAAGAACTAGAATTTGGTTTTTGTTTTTGTATTTTTCTTTTCTTTTTTTTTAAATTTAATTTTATTTTTTCAGTGTTCCAAGATTCATTGTTTATGCACTATACCCAGTGCTCCATGCAATACGTGGCCTCATTAATATCCACCGCCAGGCTCACCCAATCTCCCATCCCCCTCCCCTCCAAAACCCTCAGTTTGTTTCTCAATCCACAGTCTCTCATAGTTCATCTCCCCCTCCAATTTCCCCCAACTCACTTCTCTTCTCCTTCACCCAATGTCCTCTGTGTTATTCCTTATGCTCAAAAAGTAAGTGAATTGATAGGATAATTGACTCTCTCTGCTTGACTTATTTCACTCAGCATAATCTCCTCCAGTCCCGTCCATGTTGCTACAAAAGTTGGGTATTCATCCTTTCTGATGGAGGCATAATACTCCATAGTATATATGGACCACATCTTCCTTATCCATTCGTCCGTTGAAGGGCATCTTGCTTCTTTACACAGTTTGGCGACCGTGGCTATTGCTGCTATGAACATTGGGGTACAGATGGCCCTTCTTTTCACTACATCTGTATCTTTGGGGTCAATACCCAATAGTGCAATTGCAGGGTCATAGGGTAGCTCTATTTTTAAATTCTTAAGGAATCTCCACACTGTTTTCCAAGTGGCTGCACCAACTTGCAACCCTACCAAGTGTAAGAGGTTTCCCCTTTCTCTGCATCCTCTCCAACACTTGTTTACCGTCTTGCTAATTTTGGCCATTCTAACTGGTGTAAGGTGGTGTCTCAGTGTGGATTTAATTTGAATCTCCCTGATGGCTAATGATGATGAAAAATTTTCATGTGTCTGTTAGCCATTTATATGTCTTCTTTAGAGAAGTGTCTGTTCATGTCTTCTTCCCATTTTTTGACGTGATTATTAGTTTTTGGGTGTTGAGTTTGAGAAATTCTTTATAGATCTTGGATATCAGCCCTTTGTCTGTAGGATCATTTGTGAATATCTTCTCCTATCCCGTGGGTTGCCTCTTTGTTTTGTTGACTGTTTTCTTTGCTGTGCAGATTGTTCTGATCTTGATGAAGTCCCAAAAGTTCATTTTCGCTTTTTGTTTCCTTTGCCTTTGCAGACATGTCTTTTTTTAAAAATTTTTTTAAAATTTATTTGACAGACAGATATCATAAGTAGGCAGAGAGGCAGGCAGAGAGAGAGGGGATTAAGCAGGCTCCCCGCTGAGCAGAGAGCCTGATGTGGGGCTCCATCCGAGGACCCTGGGATCATGACCCGAGCTGAAGGCAGAGGCTTAACCCACTGAGCCACCCAGGCGCCCCTACAAACATGTCTTGAAAGACGTTTCTGTGGCCGATGTCGAGGAGGTTACTGCCTATGTCCTCCTCTAGGATTCTGATAGATTCCTGCCTCACGTTGAGGTCTTTTATCCATTTCAAGTTTACCTTTGTGTATGGTGTAAGAGAATGGTTGAATTTCATTCTTCTGTACATAGCTATCCAATTTTCCCAGCACCATTTATGGAAGAGACTATCTTTTTTCCACTGGATATTTTTTCCTGCTTTGTTGAAGATAAATAGTTCACCATAGAGTTGTGGCTTCATATCTGGGCTCTCTACTCTGTTCCACTGGTCTATATGTCTGTTTGTGCCAGTATGATGCTGTCTTAGTGAACACAGCTTTGTAGTAAAGCTTGAAATCAGGCAATGTGACGCCCCCAGTTTTGTTTTTCTTCTTCAACATTTCCTTAGCAATTCAGGGTCTCTTCTGGTTCCACACACATTTTAGGATTGTTTGTTCCAGCTCTTTGAAAAATGTCTGTGGAATTAGCATCAGGATGGCACTGAAAGTATAGATGGCTCTAGGCAGTGTAGGCATTTTAACAATGTTTATTCTTCTGATCCATGACCATGGAATGCTTTTCCATCTTTTTGTGTCTTCTTCAATTTCTTTCATGAGTGTTCTGTAGTTCTTCGAGTACAGATCGTTTCCCTCTCTGGTTAGGTTTATTCCAAGGTGTCTTATGGTTCATGGTGCTATAGTTAATGGAATCATTTCCTAATTTTCCTTTCTATCTTTTCATTGTTAGTGTATGATAAAGCAATTGATTTCTGTACATTGATTGTATCCTGCCACATTACTGAATTGCTATATGAGTCCCAGTACTTTGGGGGTGGAGTCTTTTGAGTTTTTCATATAAAGTATCATGTTATCTGAGAAGAAAGAGAGTTTGACTTTCACTTTGCCAGTTTGAATACCCCTTTTATTTCTTTTTATTGTCTGATTGCTGTTGGTAGGACTTCTTGTTCTATGTTGAACAACAGTGGCAAGAGTGAACATCCTTGCTGTGTTCCTCATCTCAAAGGGAAGTCTGTCAGTTTTTCCATGTTGAGAATGATATTTGCTCTTGATTTTTCATAGATAGATCTTATGAGTTTGAGGAATGTTCACTCTATCCCTCTACTTTGGTGAGTTTTAATCCAGAATAGATGCTGTATGTTGTCAAATTCTTTTTCTGCATCAGTTGAGAGGACCATGTGGTTCTTCTCTCTTCTTTTATTGATTTGTTTTATCACATTTATTGATTTGTGAGTGTTGAACTACACTTGCATCACATGGATAAATCCCACCTGGTCATGGTGCATAATCTTTTTAATGTACTTTTGGATCCTATTAGTTAGGATCATTTTGAGAATCTTGGTATCCATATTCATCAGGGATATTGGTCTTAAATTCTCCTTTTTGATGAGGTCTTTGCCTGGTTTAGGGATCAGTATAATGCTGGTTTCATAGAAAGAGTCTGGCAGTTTTCCTTCTGTTTCTATTTTTTTGAAACAGCTTCAGGAGAATATGTATTATTTCTTCTTTCAATGTTTGATAAAATTCCCCAGGGAATCCATCAGGTCCTGGGTTCTTGTTTTCTGGGAGGTTTTTGTTCACTGCTTCAATCTCGTTACTAGATATTTGTCTATTCAGGTTGTCAGTTTCTTCCTGATTCAGTTTTGGAAGTTCATACTTTTCCAGAAATGCATCCATTTCTTCTAGGTTGCTTAACTTACTGGCATATAACTGTTGATAATAATTTCTGATGATTTTTTCTATTTCCTTGACGTTTGTCGTGATCTCTCCCCTTTCATTCATAATTTTATTAATTTGGGTCCTCCCTCTTTTCTTTTGGATTTGTTTGGCCAGTGAATTATCAATCTTTCTGATTCTTTCAAGGAACAAGCTTCTAGTTTTGTTGATGTGTTCTACTGCATCTCTAGTTTCTATCTCATTGATCTCTGCTCTAGTCTTGATTATTTCTCTTCTTGTGTGTGTGGTTTGCTTAATTTGTTGTTAGTTTTCCAGTTCTTTAAGGTGTAAAGAGAGCTGGTGTATTCTGGATTTTTTCATTTTTTTTTTTGAGGGAGGCTTGGTTGGCTATGTATTTTCCCCTTAGGACCACCTTTTCCGTATCCCATAGGAACTAGAATTTGAAGGTATAATATCAGGGAATTCACCAAAATGTTAATCTTGACAGTCTTTGTTCAGTGAGATTTTAAATGCTCTGAATTTATATTTTGTGGAGTCCTATTTTTTTTTTAACTGAAGTCCAATTTTATTATCTTAATGGGTATTTTTTCAAAAAGAAAGACTACTTCTGAGGTTAGTCATTAATGTCAACTCTAAGAGAAAACTGTTAGATTTTATTTGTCTTGTACTAGTAGAACTTCATAGAATGTCAGTACAATTAGAGTCTCTCACCCTGAAGCACCCATTTTTTTTTAAGATTTTATTTATTTATTTTAGGGAGAGAGAGAGCGAGAGCACCCATGCTTGGGGGGATGGGGGGAGCAGAAGGAGAGGTAGAAGCCAGCTTGCAGCTGAGCAGGGCTCTGGGATCATGAACTTAGCCTAATGCAGATGCTTAACTCACTGAGCCACCCAGGTGCCCTGAAGCACCCATTTTTGTGTCTTTTTCTCTTCTTGAATTCAACTTTTGAAGAGCTTAATTCGTCTCATACATAATTACAATACAGAGAACAACTCTCAAGTTGTAGGTTGTTATTTCAATGATTCATTGAATTCATTTTCTTACTCTCTTCATTTTGAAAAGATCTATTTGTTATCTCCTAAAAATATTCAGTCTTAAGTCTATTATTTAGAGAGAGTGTCTTCTTCTTTTTCTTTTTCTAAAATTCTGAATATCCTGAGCATGTATCTAGTGTGAAAAAGTGGGGTACTAAGAAAATGATGGACCTTTACATCTAATGAAATAGGTCTTTATAAACTGAACTATAAAGGCAGTGCTTAATTTTAATATATAAAGCAAGTGGTGTAGTCTTCCCTACTGCTAGCATTTGTTTCTCTACACTATTCCTGGGAATTCATAAGAGAACATTCACTACAAAACTTAGCTTTGGATGAGTGTAGATATTTAAAGCTTTTGAAGCCCAGTGCATTTGATCAACTTATTTAGAAAGTATATACAAATATAAAGCTTTTGAATTAATCGATATGTATCAGGCATTGAAGTAGACACTTTATATCCATTAGTTTCTCATTTAATTCCCACAGTAGCTCACAACATTACATACTACTATTATCTATCTTCTTATGTTAGAAGAATTGACATCTAAATTCAAGTCTTATTTAATCTGAGAGGTTGTTTTAGTGCTACAGTGAATAATTTTCTTGTTTATGTGAAAGTAACAGCCAGGAGAGAGATTTTTTTAGGTCATACTAGAAAGAACATGGAATCAGCCTGACTGGGGTCCATACCCTGCCTTTGCTCATTATAATCTAGTGTGTCTCTCTACCAAAGGTATATTATCTATCTTAACTTCTTTATCTAGATCTAAGCCTCATTTTTAAACTTGGGAATAATATGTTTACTCCACAACCTATTGATATAGTTTATTGGATATCTATTGTGTGCTTAGCTCTGTACTAGATTACGTGTAGTTATTTTGGCCATGATTTTTATAAACTCATTGGAAGTTTCCTTGCAGTGTAAAGTCTTTTGTCTTCACAAACAAAATAACAGGCAAAAATAGTATTCTAAGGGCTCAGGGACTTGGCTTTTGATGCCCTAGCTCACTCACTTTGTAATTTTTTGACCACAGGCAAATCCTTTAACTTCTCAGTGCCTCTTTGTACTTATTTGTAAAAAGACTGAATACTAATATTTCCTAATTCATTTGGTTTTTATGAAGATTAAGTGACCCAATGTACGTAAAATTCCTACTTCTAGGACTGGAATTTATTACATATTGGTCAAAATATTGCTAGGATGACTCTATTAATATTGGGCATAACAAATTTTCATTTAAAGAAATTACTGAAATGGAATACATAGATAGAAAGAGTAAGTTCCTTTAGGAGATTGAGCAATTCTAAACTTGATTTCACCTAATAACATAACTTTGATATAAAATTTTTAAAATATGGAAAGAAATGGGAAAAGTCACCAAAATATAGAGTGATTTTAACATAATCCTGGCAGTATTTTATATTTCAAAGTGATTTAAAAATAGTAAAATTACAGGTTTTCTATATTCTTGTATTTATTTTATATCAAAATAAAGAGTCTTAATCTAATTGACTAGTTTTCGTGTGTGTGATTGTTAAAAAGACTGCATATATTGTGGCGTCTGAGTGGCTCAGTCATTAAGTGTCTGCCTTAGGTTCAGGACATGATCCTAGGATCCTTGGATCAAGCCCTGCATCGGGCTTCCTGCTGGGCAGGAAACCTGCTTTTCCCTCTCCCACTCCTCCTGCTTATGTTTCCTCTTTCTCTGTCTTTCTCTGTCAAATAAATAAATAAAATCTTTAAAAAATTACTGTATATATTAACTGAAGACTATTCATTACTTCTTAAGGCCGCATGGTACATATTTGAGAATTTACCATTTTTTATCATAAAGCAAGTTAGTTTAAATTTCAAAGTATGACAAAGATCACATCTTTTACCAAAACCCCAGAACATTAGAAATCAATAACGTAAGTTTGAAAAAGAATATATATCTACAAAGTGACAGACAAACTAGGAGTGGAACTCATGATCAATGAAAAAAGTACAATTAAGTTTATAAATATTTTGATTCAAGACTGAAATGCTGCATATTGAGCTTGTGTAATGCAGCTAAGGTGGTAATTATTGGTGTAGTTATAGTATGAAATGTTTATTTTATTAGATAAAAAGGGCTGAAAAGTAGTGAATCATGCATATAAAGCCAGCATATTTATTTATTTATTTATTTTGATTGATTTATTTATTTAGTTAGTTGATAAAGAAAGAGAGAGAGTGAGAGAGGAACACAAGCAGGGGGAGTGGGAGAGGGAGAAGCAGGCTTCCTGCAGAGCAGGGAGCCCAATGCATGCTCCATCCCAGGACTCTGGGATCATGGCCTGAACCGAAGGCAGATGCTTAATGACTGAGCCACCCAGGTGCCCCTAACGCCAGCATCATTGTAACAAGCAATGTAAAGAACCCAGTAGAAGAGTTTAATGAAAATAAATAGGCAAATACAGCAGAGACGTTGGAAAATTCCTCATAGAAACTATAACAAACATGGACAAACATTTGCCAAGGTTAGTTAAAAAGAACAGAGAAGATCATCATTAGTCGGAATGATAACTAAATTATAAATCCAAATGTAGGAAAGGATGTAAAAATAAAAATGATGGCAATATTATGATAAATAGTATAACATATATTCAAAGACATAGAGTAAATAGACAAATTCCTGCGAAAATATAAATCACCCAAACTGATTGAAGAAGAAATAGACAGTTTCAAGAGTCCTATAGATATCAATATATTTGAATCACTAAACTATGATGATATATTGCCTCCTCATCAAGAACAAAGAAAGAGCAGGCATTTGGACATGATTCTTTGAAAGTAATATATATAAATTTTAAATCTAAAGGGTTCATATGTTCTTGTTATGATAAGCATCAGGCTGTGACAGGGTGGTGTACATAACACAAAGTAGATCTCTGCAGATGAAGTGTTCTAGGAAACAAATTTGACTTGGTCATTCATAGAATTGTTGGAGTTACCCATAATTCTGGAAATATTTGTGCTTAAAGGAGAGATTTATTATCCAGATGCAAAAATCTTTGAAGGATGAAAGAAAATACGGTTCATCCAGATGCCTTTTGTTTTGAAAGAACTAGTGGTTTTTCATAAAGTTACAGGAGTAATAGTTTAAAAGTTACTTTGGAGATTAAGTTTAAGTTCATAGTAGTTTCCTCTGAAATGAAGCTGTTTGGGGTCATATGGGAGAAAGAGCATTCAAGTGGGAATTTAGTTTTAGAGAGCAGAAGAAATAATGAAACTTTTCCCCCCTATATTCTCGCTGTCATATGATCATTAGGTGACAAGGACGGCTGCAAAAACACTTTATAACTACATCACTCCACTCTTCTTCCCTTCGCTAGTTGAGAACATTTTGAGGTCAGTTCTTTTCTTTATTGATTAAGTATTGGAAAATACCCTTGAACTTACTTAAGATTTAGGATAGAGGCCAAAAAGGGTGAATTTAAGGCCCCTGCTTCATTGAAAACTGTACTCACTCTCATCTAGTTGTGAAGGTTTCTTCATTTCAAAGGAGCAAGGATTCTTGCCATTTACCTCTACCAAGGTGGTAATCCAAATAAGTGTGGGTACAAAACTACTAACCCTTTGGATTTTGTTAATTTGTCTGTTTCAGAGAAGCCAAATCAGAAATATCCTGATGTCTGTTCAAAAAAAGATTTTGGTTTTATTTTCTGTCTTAATGATGAATATTTTTAGTTCTAGAAAACTGGAAAGTGGCACAACTTGTTTTTCTCTCAATGCTAGAGATATGTGACATATGAACATACCTATATTAGACTAATTTGTGAGAAATCTACTGTAATTGTAGGGGTTGATAGCAGAAGAGTTTTATCTTTGATAATTGTTCTAACTTGCTACTTACTTTCCCCAAAGAAACTGAGTTGGAGTTTAAGTTATTTGAATTATGGCAGCTTTAAAAAAATATATTGCCAGGAGAGTGACATCCCAAAATAGCTAAACATTAATATTGTGCCATCTGACATCAATCTAATGATATATTTCTTAGAGAATGAATTTGCCAATTGAATAAAACTTGAAAAAACATTTTCACGTGTCAGGTAACAATGAGCAGGTGTTATAAATGTCCTATATTATGTGGGAGCCTTACACAGTATAGTCAAATGACTGAATATCAACTTAGTTCATTATCAAGTGGATAGGAAAATTTATTATCTTTCATAGGGCTTTTACTCTTCCGTAGCAGTGCCAAAAAATCATAAGAAGAAAAATATGTGAAGCACTCAATTTACATGACATTTTCCTGATTTTCCTGATGCTTTGGAGAAACATTTTGTCAAATACAAATACATATCTTCAGGCCTAGTTTTTGTGCCAAGAAAGAGTATTCCATGGTAGAAAAGCAATATGGGCATCAATTTTGTGAAATAAGACAATTATTAATGGTATAAATTAGAGGGAAGAGAAAAACTTGAAGACAAACAGGTATGTTTTTCCCTATTAGATCCTACTAGGAAACTAAATCGAAAAAAAGAACAAACCCAAGTGGACATTCAACTTGTTTTTAAAGCATTTATAATAACGTGGAATGGATATTATCTGTGGTTTGTCTAGAATTGCAGTGTTCATGTTAGTTATATATTTTTTTTAAATCATTCAGAGGACTTTGGTTTTTAAATGAGCTCATTCTATCATAAAATAACAGAGATAGATGGTCGTTAAAACAAGTGCTTTCAAAGGCATTTGAAGGTATTTCCTTTTCTTTTCACGTTTTGGTGAATGTTTTTCAGCAGTCATTCTTTGTGTGGGTCATAGTAGCAGCCTGAGAATATTACCCAACTTCCTAAAATCACAGTATCATAGTGCTTTTACTTATTATGTTACTACATTGTGGCCCACAATCAACCAGGCCTGATTTGGGTCACTTAGATGTTACACCTCTCATCGGACAGTTTCCTGTGGTCAGTCTTGGTGGTTAAAGAAGCTCACGTAGTACCAGCAAGTACTGTTGATGGGTCATTTATGGATTTGTATGGTCTCTGTTGGGTTAGAATTGCGTGAGTGTTTTTTTTTTCTTTTTATTGTCATAAAAGTTACATACAAAATTTATACTCATAACTGTTTTAAGTGTTTAGTTTAGTATTCAGTATATTTACATTGTCATGAAACATCTCCAGAATTTTTTCAAATTGTGTATCTGAAACTATATGTATATTAGGTGTATTAAGTATACCTAAATAGGTGTATTTATAGTTTGACAACCCCAGTCTTTGGCAACTAGTATTCTATATCTGTTTCTGTGAATCTGACTACTACAGATACCTCATATACATGGAATCATACATTTGGTTCTGTGACTGGCTTGATTCACTTAGCATAATTTCCTCATGTTCATACAATTTGTAGCATGTGCAGAATGTACTTCCTTTTTAAGATTTCTTTAGATGCATTTATCACTTTTTCTTTAACTCCGTTTTTAAGGATTTATTTCAGTGAAGGAGGGGCAGAGCAAGTGGGAGAGAGAAACTCAAGCAATGTCCACGCTCAGCATGGATCCTGATGCGGGGCTCGATTTCATGATCCTTAGAATAGACTGGTGCAGATACCAACAGTTGGACACAACCAACTGTGCCACCCAGGCACCTCTTTAATTCCTCTTTTGATGTAAATTTTACTTGCTTCCACCTATTGAGTTTTTGGAATTGCTATGAACATGAGTATGCAAGCATCTCTTCGAGACTATGCTTGAAGTACTTTTTGGTGCATATCCAGAAGTGGAATTGCGGCTTCGTGTTATCACTTACCTGGAATACCTTGTTCCATCCTTTCCCTTTTGTTCTATGTGTGTTCTACGATCTAAAATGTATCTTTTGTAAAGAGCATATAGTTGGAACCTAGATGATTATTATTTTTTTAGTTTATTTACACATGTATGTCTCTTGACTGAGGAATTTAATCTACTGATATTCAAAATAATTTGATAGTGAAGATAGTTTTGCCATTTTGTTAAATGTTTTCTGTATGTCTAATAGCTTTTTTTCCTTAATTCATGTCTTATTGCATTCATTTGTTCCTCCTTGATTTTATATTGTGATATGCTATGAGTCACTGGTCATCTCCATTTTTGAATATTCTACAGATATTTTAATTTTTTTTTCATTTCATTTGTGGCTCCCATTGCAATTACATTAAACATCTTAAAATTGTGACATACTATTATAACCTACTAATTACTGACATTTCACCAATATACAAAAACTGTAGTCCTTTAACGTTCAACTTCTTCCATAATATGTTACTGATTTCACAGATTACATCTTTTTTTTCCATGTTTATTTTTTTATTTTTTATTTTTTTATAAACATAAAATGTATTTTTATCCCCAGGGGTACAGGTCACAGATTAAATCTTTATATATTGTATACAGATTGGCACAGATTATAGGTTTCTTTGTATGTTTTTGTCATTTAAATTTATAAACCAAATTTGGTATAGTACAGGTTGTTTCAGTTGTCTGTGTCTTTTACTTTACCAGATAGACATTTGTTTTTGTACAGCTTTTTTCTATATACCTTCGTTTTGTGTTAACATAAAGGGCATCTTACAGTTTTGCTTATAGAGAATGTCTTGCATTACTGAATTCCCTAAGCTGTTGTTTATCTCAAAAGGTCTTAATTTGTCCTTTTTTGAAAAATTAAGTTCTATGCCAATGTGGGGCTTGAACTCACAACCCTTAGATCAAGAATCATATGGTGTATTGGCTTAGAAGCCAGGCACCCCTCTCCTCTAATTTTCAAGTACAATTTTGCCTTATATGGTATTCTTGGTTGACATTTGTTGTTGTTGTTGTTGTTCAGAACTTTGAATATATTATCCTACTCCTTCTGGCCTACAACATTTCTTCTCAGAAACCTGCTGATATTATTCTGGAAGTTTTCTTTTATGTGAGAAATTATTTGTTTCTTGCTTCTTTCAAGATTCTCCCTTTGTCTTTGACTAGTCATTTTTGTTATACTGTGTTTCATTGTGTTTCCCTTTACATTTATCCCAGTTGGATTCCTCTGTTCTTCTTGAAACTGTATAACCATTTATTTCCACAGATTGGGGAAGTTTTGTTATAATTTCTTTAAATATGCTTGCTATTCCTTTCTCATTTTTCTGGAATGCCCATATTTCATATACTGGTCTTCTTGAGAGCATTCTATAAGTCCTTTTGGTCTCTTCACTTTTCTTAATTTTTTTGTTCTGACTCGATTTTATCTATTTTCAAACGTAGTATATATTTATCTTTGTTTGCTTTTTCTTTGATGAAGTCTTGGTGTTGAATCCTGATAATGAATTTTTTAGTTTATTTATTTTTCAATTTCATAATTTCTGTTTGGCTTTTCTTTTCCTTTTTAAAGGATTTTATTTATTTATTTATTTACTTATTTATTTGACAGATATAGAGAGAGAGTACAAGCATGGAGAGTGGCAGGCAGACAGAAAGGGAGATCCAGGCTCTCCGCTGAGCAAGAAGCCCAATGTGGGTCTTCGCGCTCGGGAAGGAGCCCAATGTGAGGCTTGATCCCAGTACCCTGGGATCATGAACTGAGCTGAAGGCCAAATGAGCCACCTAGGCTTCGGTGTTTGGTTTTCTTTTTATTGGTTCTCTTTGTTGATATTCTCATTTCATTCATGTATAATATTCCTGATTTCAATAGCTGTATATTTGTGTTATCTTTTAGTTTATTGAGCATCATTTTGATAGTTACTTTCAAATTTTTGCTGTTAAGCTTATAGATCTGTTTTTCTTTAGGTTTGGTTTGTTGTATTTTATTCTGTTCCTTTGTTTGGGCCATGTTTCCCAGTTTCTTTTATGCCTTCAAATTTTTGTAGGATTTCATCATTTGAAGAAATAAACACCTCTCTCAATCTTTGTGTATAGGCTTTGTGTAGGATAAGACCATGAATCCTCCTGGCTGGTGGTTCCAGTTCCTCTCAATCTGTTTTTGATCTGTTGCTCCACCTGTATCTGAGTGCAAGTCTTCAGTTCTAATGCGTCATTCACCTTGTTTTTGCTGTTTCTATATTTTGCCTCCAGTCTTATTAGTTCTCCAAGTTAGGTGAGACATAAATCAATCCTTTTAGCATCATCTACTCATCCAGAATGCTGATCACACTGTCACCCTTGTTGTGTCCATCCCAAGGTAAAGGATTCAGAATGGGTCATTTCTTCCTAGTTGCTTTACACTATGCCATGCACGGGGTGGGACAGGAATGGTTGAGCCAGACACCTTGAATTTTCCTACCACTTTTTTTGCAGTTCTTTCTTGGTTTTACAATGCTCTTCGTTCTGTATCTTCTCAGTTGGTCTCTAGCATTCTCACAGTGCTATCCTGTTCCGTATTCTATTTTTAACTTGATGTCTCTTTGGGTAAAAAGTCCTATATCTTCTTAGTCTGCTGTCTTGCTCACCTAATTCTGCTTGAGTATTCTGAATTATTGTGAATACCACTAATATTGTTTGATTTCATGAAGTGATCATAGGCTTACAGTTGAAACCAGCTCCATGCTGAAAGAGGAAAGAGAAGCTAAAAGTGTTACATGTTAACTGTGTGTTCTGGGGGTAGAGTTAAGCTAATACATGTCTGGTCTAATAAGAATTAAGTCTCTAAGTTTTGTGTCAGATAATTATTGCATTCCATGCATATTCTAAAGTGTGAATAGAGCAGTTTGTGACTTAAGAAAAACATGTCAGATTATATCAATAATCAGCAGCATTTCTGAAGAAGCCTTTTCACTCATATGATTTAGGTTATTAATAAATAGTAGGAATTTTTGTAGCTCATCCCCCCAATATTTGATTCTGCTCTCTGAATCTTAGCCCTGACTAGATACCAAGGCAGCCCCTCACAAGATTTCACCAGAGAACATCTAATATGTTTGAGCCATTGTAATTTTTCCTCTGGGGCAGCAGGATAAAAAGCTATTTTTACAGCTAATGGCAGTAGTTGTAGAAGGATTACTTTTGTATTTTTCAATGGAATATCACTGAGTAGTAGCAGTAATTATATTTTCAGCCTCTCATTAAATCAGTGTTTGAGCCAGTCCCCAATTAAGTAATAAAAGGAAGAAAAGTATCCATGTTAATGGCACAAATACAAGAGCCAGTCCACTTGGGTTCAGATCTGCACTTTTCTGTGTACTGGCTGTGTGACTTAATGAAAGTCACATAATTTTTCTATTTCATCTATGATATAGGCTGAATAATAAATCTACCTCAAATGGTTGTTATAAGAATTCAATGAGTCACTAATATGTGAAGCACTTAATAGTTGGCTGGCATATCATAGGCATGCATTTGCTATGACGAATATTGTTCCTTTTCAGAGGAAAAATGCTTAAGTACTTCCATTCTGAGATCCTGGTGTCAGCTGTTCTTCCTTTGGTATCTCTGATTTAAGGGTACCTTATATTATTGGGTCAAAATGTACAAACAACCTAATTTCACTTTCCAGTTACATTACCTACCAATTCATGCTGAAATCATGAAGCTTCTGTTTTGAGCTTGGTGAGGGATAAGGGATCATTTGGTCCAAACAAAATGACACTATTTTCTTTTATATCATTTTTCATTTCATTGATATAGAATAGTGTCCAGGACAAATCTTGGACTAAGGGGCTATTTTCTTCCCTTACAAGGTATGTCACGCTGAGCAAGCAACCTCTCTGAGTCTTAGTCACCTCACTGATAAAGTAGCATCAAACCATCCCTGACTAGCATTAGGATCTACTGAAATATGTAGCAAATTCATAAAAAATGATAAATATTTTAGGAAAAGATAACTTTAGTCCATCTTAATTTTATCTTCACCACACATGGACTCCACCAAAAACCCTACCACTATCATGGATGTTACTTTTTCTTCATATTGTTTTCCCAGAAAATATTTCTCTGAACACTGAAATTAAAGTAGCCCCCTTTCATTATCCTTTATGCTATCGTCTTTCTTATTGATTTTATATTGCTTATCACATCTATAATTATCATTTTTACCTATTTATTTGCACATTCAGTATCTGTATCCATTAGCATAATACTTTCTCCTCTGTGACCATTATTCTGTAGATAGTGTGGTAGCATTTGTTGGACTTCTGAGGGGTGGGAGGGGTGAAATTAATTTTCTATTTCCCCACTTCTTTATTGTGGCTACAGACTACACCAGTGTGCCCATTATCATGCCTCTTTTGCTCTCTCCTTTTGAAAAATCTTTTCTTCCACAAGGAGCCTTTCTTCTCTTCAGTTTCAAAAGTGTCACTGCTAGGGGAAGAATAAGATAATGGTTTCGAGTGTAGGAAGTTGGATGATGTTTTGATTTTTCTATTTACTTCACCACTTCTGGTGTTGTGTGATGTGAATACTAGAGCATTGGTCATCCTTCCTGTGTACTTGTAATTCTCTAGAAATAATGTAAGCCTTATGACAATTTATCCTAGCTGTAACAAGGAAATTATGCAGTGCATCTTTTTGTCAGTTTCTGTAATGGGATCTGTAGGACTCAGAGAACAAAACATTGACAGTTTAAATGAGCATTTGTTCAGAGTAGGAACATAGGCAGTGAATATACATCCTTTGAGGAAGTAACTGAATTTATTTGTCTTGAAACGTTTTGTACCTTAGGTTTGTGAATTGATGAATTCTACATGCTCACCCTCTCTCTCATTGTCTATCAAATTTCTAAAAGATGTTTGCTGAGAAGTCTTCCATTTGTTTTCTTTAAATGTATGACTTGATTCAGAGGAAATTTCCCCATCTCTTTCAGATGTGTCTCTTTCGTTAAAACCCAGGGACAGTTAGAGACATCACTTATCTTTACACGAATTATGTAGAAAGTGGAGATTTATATATTTATATTGATTTATAATTGTGAAGTTCAATTTTGATTCAGCACGCGCGCGCGCGCACACACACACACACACACACACACACACACTGTAGCAAATCTCAACCTTACAATCCCATCACTATCCATATCAAAGGGCCAAATGGTGCTATTCAACTACTTTGTGCTTTTTCTTCCACTGCTGCTTTTCTAGCTATTGGTGTCTGTGGGTATCCAGATGCCCCATACTATATCTCCAGGAGTTCAGTCATTAAAGCAGGACTGTTCTTCCTCCAGGAGTTTGCAGCCTTCATAAATTAAACAGGCCCAATTTGCAGCAGATCCATCTTTTAGCTAATAGGTTCCTCCATGATTCCTGTGAAATACATTACTCCAGCTAGATCTTGCTTAAGCAGCTTCTCTAGAGCCCCTAGAGGTCTCTTTTACAAATTCTGTCAATGGCAAATGAGGGATTTGAGTTCTTTTGATTTTTGTGAAGATCATAGCATAGAGAATGTTGGCTAAAGTATTAATTTTCCCTGAAACTGCTGGTCTCACCTTGAAATGAGATTAGTTCACTAGGGGAATCAGTTTCAGATACTTTTCTAATTATGTGTTCTGTGGTTATCTGGTATAATTGATAGGAAGAAATATCTTATTTCTGTCTACTTCTGCTCATTGTACTATGCTGTTTTTGACTTATTTGAAAGAATAGAAGAGACAATATTTGGGGGGGAAATTTGTTATGTGTTTAAATGGATTATAAATATATAAATCAAGAAGGCTAAAGTTTGTGAAATGTGTGCATTAATCCAGTAGAGCCATGACTTAAGCACAAGAAAATAATAACTCAAATGGACATAGACAACAATAGGTATAGGGAAAGAAGAAAGAAGAAGCAGTTATAAGAGAAAACTCCTGAGTACTTTATTTACTCTTAAAACAATTTCACCTATCAAATATATTGCAAAGACACTTGAACCTCATGATTAAGTAAATAGGCTCTAGGTTTTTGAAGCAAGGCAGATTTAAATGTGAGGCCTTGTTCTGCCATATTACCTATGTGACCTTGGTATGTGTGTACAATTTATCTATGAAATTGACATATTAATAACCATACAGTTCCACGTGGTTGTTGATAGAGGTAAATATAATACTGTGTGTATCGTGTTTGATACAGTTTCCTGGCTTATATTGTGTATCATCATAAGATATCTGTTATTATTACTGTCATTTTAAGTATGTTAAAGACAGGATTAGCATGTATGTTTTTCCTCACATTAGAAGTCCTTAAAAGTGGTCCCATCACTCACATACCTAGCAATTTTGGGCATTATACTTATTAATCATATACTTATGATCAATGTACAGAATTGTGGAATCACCATATTGTACACCTGAGAGTCATATGCCATTGCATGTTAACTACACTGGAGTTGAGGTAAAAAGTAATAAAAAAGTGTTTCTAGAATAAAAGTGATATACTTTGTAGAAATGCTGCTGTTAATGTCTGAATATATGAGGGCTTTGAAGTGACTGTTAGAATGTACAACACAGGAATCATTGAATAGGTTAGCTGGGTAGAGGCCTAGATGGAGGGAATTCAAGAGTGAGTAAGTAAAGAGAAATTGGTGATGGTACCAAGCAACTCTTTTGAGGAGTGTTGCTTTGTAGAAGTAGAGAAATGGCATATTAGGTGCCAGAGGAATAGTGTGGTCCAGAGAAGGTTTGTTTTTTGCCCATATTGAAAAAATGGGCCTGATCTTTGGGGTCCTGGGATCGAGCCCCACATCCTGCTACCTGCTCAGTGGGGAACCTGCTTCTCCCTCTAACCCTCCCTGCTTGTGCTCGTGTACTCTCTCTCTCTCTCAAAAACAAATATATAAAATCTTTTTTTAAAAAATGGGAATGATTCATCAGCTGAGAATGAGGGCGTGAAAGGTGCTAAACATTTGAAGAGAGTAGAGAAATTGTGAAAAAGTACATTGGGAAGAAGGGAGTATAAATGGACCAGAAACATAAGATAGACCTTCAGGGCAGTGGTAAATACCCTCTTGAGATTTGTGGCCATGTCTTTGTTTTTTTGTTTTCTTCTTGAGACTTGTTCAACTCCATGTGTACAGACATAGTTTATCATTTTTCTTTTTTTTTAAACTAGGCTCCTCACCTAGCATGGAGCCGAATGCAGGGCTTGAATGCATGACTGTGAGATCGAGACCTCAGCTGAGATCAAGAGTTGGATGCTTAACCAACTGAGCCACCCAGGTGCCCCGCAAAGAAACATAGTTTATATGAACTGTTTGGAGTTCACTAAAATAGTGTGAACTCACAGGAGCCACTAGTCCGAAATCAGAGGAATTTTTTTTCCTATTATTCCTTTCCATTTTCAAGGACTTCCTAGGTTTATTTACTCTAGTCTGTCCATTGACTTACAACATGTTCCATCTTCAGAATCCTTGGGAGCCAATCACAAATGTTACCATTTGTAAGATCCATTCTGCTTGGCACAGTTGTCCATAACTTTATTGAGATAATCCACATGCCAGAAGTGTCCCTTTTAAAAAAAATGTACAAATTTAGTGAATTTTATTTGACTCATAAAGTTGCCAACCATCATCACTCTCAAAAGTGGAATATTTTCACCACCCAATCAGTGAAACTCAATATATTCATTTCCCCACCCATGCTACCAACCACTAATCTACTTTCTGTAGGTATGGATTTGATTATTCTAGACTTTTCTTATAAAGATAATCATACAACTTATTGCCTTTTGCATTCTGGTGTTTTAAACTATTAAAATATAATATGCTTTCAAGGTTCATGTACAATACAGCATGTATCAGCACTTCATTCCTCTTTATTCCTTTTTTTTTGTTTCAATCATATTCCATTGCATGACCATTTGGTATTTTATTTATTCATTTATCAGTCGATGGACATTTGGATGAATTTTTTTTTTTGCTATTACAAATTATGCTGCTATGAATATGCATGTAAAAATTTTTATGTAAAAACATGATTTTATTTATTTTTTAATTAATTAATTATTTTTTAAAGAGAGAGAGAGAATGAGAGAGAGAGCAAGCATGCAGGAGCAAGGGTTGGGGGAGGGACAGAGGGAAATGGAAAGAGAATCCTAAGCAAGCTCCATATCCATCTGAAGCCCAGTGTGGGGCTTGATCCTACCACCTTGAGATAATGACGTCAGGAGTCAGATGTTTAAGCGATTGAGCCACCCATGCGCTCCTGAATACATGTTTTTAAATCTGTTGATTTTAAAGTGGAAATTACTGGGTCGTAGGGTATGCTGTGTTTAACTTTTGGAAGAACTGCTAATTTTTTTCCAAGTGATTGCGCCATTTTACATTTGTACCAGTTAAAAAGTAGGGCTTCAAAAGAGATCTCTCCCTTTGTTGATAGACATCCTAGTGGGTGTAAAGTGGTATCTCCTGATTTTGACTTGCATTTCCCTAATGACTAATGATGTTGAGTTTCTTACTCATGTGTTTATTGGCTATTTATATTTCTTCTTTGGAGCAATGTTTTTTCTGATACTTTTCCTATTTCTTTAACATGGCAAAATACAGAAAAGTTAAATTTACCATTTTAACCATTTTAAAGTATGCAACTCAGATATCTTTAATAAATTCATAATGTTGTGCAGCAATCACTACTATCTTGTTCCAAACATTTTTATCACCCCAATGGAAACCCTATACTCATTACAAACTAATTCTCCATCTCATCTCCACATAGGCCCCAGCAATTAGTAATCTGCTTTCTGTCTATCTGGAATTGCTGATTCTGGACTTTTCTTATGAATGGAGTCATATAATATGTGACTTATTGTAGTATCTGACTTTTACTTAGTAAAATTTTGTAAGATTCATCCACTGTGTTGCTAGTATCAATTTTCTCTTTCTTTTTATGACTAAATCATATTTTGATATGTGGATATACCATATTTTGTTTGTCCATTCACCATTTGGTTGATATTTGTGTTGTTTCCACTTTTTGGCAATTGTAAATAGTGATACTCTTAGAATTTCTCTTCAAGTTTTTGTTTGAAACCCATTTGAAAACCAGTTTGTTTGTTTGTTTTCATCTGTTTACCAAGAGAGCTCATATATAATTTTATATTTAATTTAGTGATGAGCCTCCAACCTGATTTCCTCAGCAATTGTGCCATTTTACTGTCACAACTGGAATATATGGGCATTTTAATCTCTCTATAGCCTTATAACACTTGTAATTTTTGGTTTTTTAATAATTATTATTTTAGCCATCCTGAATTTGTTTATCAGCTCTAATTTTTTTTTGTGATAATAAAAACACATAGCATGAAGTTTATAGTCTTCAATTTTTAATGGTACAGTAAATCCTTGTTAACTGTAGGCACAATGTTATATAGTAGATATTTAGAAATTTTTCACCTTGAATGACTGAAACTCTGTACTTATTCAATAGCAATTCTGTTTCTCCTGTCCCTCAGCCCTTGGTAGCCACCATTCTGCTTTCTGCTTTAATGAATTTGACTTCTTTAGATACATCATATAAGTGGTATCAGGCAGTATTTATACTTTTGTGACTATCTTATTTCAGTTAACGTATCTTCAAGGTTCATTCATGCTGTGGCATGTGACAGGATTTCTTCCTTTATATGGCCAAATACTATCCCACTGTATTTATATACCACATTTTCTTTATCCATTTATCCACTGACGAATCTTTAGGTGGTTTCACCTCTTGACTCTTATCAATAATGTTGTAATGAACGTGAGAATCCAAATATTTCTGGCAAATCCTGACTTTAATCTAAATTGTTTTTTCTGGTATAGATACTTAAGGAATATGTACATTCGTCATCTTTTACTACCTAAAATAGTAATTCTTCATAGTCCACATTTTATATTATAAATGACTCTTGATATTGAAAGAAGATACTCTCTTCTTCCTGATCATAGGGGAAGATTTCAGTCTTTCACTCTTGAGAATGATAGTAGGTATAAGTTTTTACATAAATGACTTAACAATTTTGAGGATGCTCCCTTGTATTTTTCATTTGTGGATTTTTTTTAATGAAATTGTGTTACATTGTGGCAAATACACTTTATGGATCAATTAAAATGATCATTGATTTTTTCTCTCTTTAATCTGTTAACATGATATATTACATTGATTGATTTACATTTGATGATTCATCCTCGCATTCCAGGGATAAATCCTGCTTTGTCAATATGTGTAATAATCTGCTGTGTTTGTTATTTAATATTTTTTTTGGAGATTTTTGAATGTTGCTCTATAGTTTTTTTTATGATGCTTTAGTATTAGGGTAATGCTGGTCTTATACTAAGTAGTAGGAAGCATTGACTTGTATTTTTTGGCAGAGTTTTTGAAAGATTTGGATTATTTCTTCTTAACATATTTGATAGAATTCACTGATGAAGCTATCTGGTTCTGGGATATTTTATTGTTTGAAAATTTTTGATTGCTGATTGAATCTCATTACTTGTTATATGTTCATTCCAATTCAGGTTTCTATTTCTTCTTGAGCCTCTTGTTTTCTTTTTTAAAATTGACTTTCTTTTCTTTTTTTTTTAGAGATGTTTAAATTTACAGCAAAAGCGAGCATAAAGTGCACAGATGTTTAATATAGGCTCTGCCCCCACGCTTACATAGCCTCCCCTACTATCAACTTTTTCCACCAGAGTGGTATATTTGTTACAATTGATGAACCTTCATTAACACATCATAATCGCCCAAAGTCTACAGTTTACATTACAGTTCCCTCTCAGTGTTGTACATTCTCTGGGTTTCGACAAATGTATAGTGACATGTTTCAATAATTATAGTAATATACAGACTGTTTTCATTGCTCTAATACTTTGTGCTCTGCCTATTCATTTCTTCGACATTTTCTTTAAAAAAAAAAAACAAAAAACTGAGAGAGAGCACTATGGGGAAAGCAGAAGGAGAGGGAGAAGCAGACTTTTGCTGAGCAGAGAGCCTGTCTGTGGCTGGATCCCAGGACCCCGGGATCATGACCTGAGCCAAAGGCAGAGGCTTTAACCCACTGAGCCACCCAGGTGCCCCTGGTGATATATTTTAATTTGATTTTTGTAACATGTTTAAGGTTTTCATAGATTTTTTTTTTTTTTTTGCATGTGGATGTGTAACTTTTCCTACACCATTTGTTGAAAAGACTATATCTGCTCCATTGTATTACCTTTGCTCTTTTGTCAAACCTCAATTGAATGTATTTCTGTCATTTTATTTCTAGGTTCTTTCTTAGTTTCATTGGTCTAATTGTTTATTATTTGTTTATATTTTTAAATAATCTCTTTACCCAATGCAGGGCTCAAACTCACAACCCTGAGATCAAGGGTTGCAAGCTCTACCTACTGAACCAGCCATGTGCCCCTATTTGTATTGTTTAAACGATACCATACTGTCTTGATTATCATAGCTTTAAACTATCAAAATTGAGTGATATCAGCTTTCCAACTTTGTTCTTCTTTAGTATTTTGTTGGCTATTCTAGATGTTTTGCCTCTCCTTATTAACTTGTTTACCACTTTGTTGATATCCATAAAATAATTTGTTGGGATTTTGATTGAGATTTTAGTAAATCTATAAATCAATTTGGGAAGAACTGATATCTTGACAATGAGATTTTTTATTCATATGGAATAGAAATACGGAATTTCCCTCTAGTTTTTCTATGGTTTTGTCTGTCAGAGTTTTGCAGAATTCCTCATAGATCATATTCATATTTTATTATATTTATACCTATGTATTTTATTTTGCATGTTGTCATGTAAAGGTACTGCATTTCTTTAATTGAAATTGCACTTGTTCACTGCTGGAAAATAAGAAAGCTATTCACTTTGATTGAACAATTGTTCCCAAACATTCTGATTATTTTCCCCCCGGTCCACAGATACAGATGTTTGGGAGAAGGCTTAAAGAGAGGTGAACCGTCTAAATTTTTGGCATTTTACCAAGTTCCTTTCTCAAGAGGCCTGGAGTCATTTGCATTCTTTGTATTCTGGGTTTCAAATCTGGCTGAAGTCAGCATTGATTGAGGAATGCTTCACTCCCCCCCCCTTTTTTTTAAATCATTCTAGTTAGTCTTTTCTTCAGTTGACATAAAACTTTTCTGATTATATAGTTTAAGTAAGAATTTAATAATTTTCATGTCTATTTCACTTCTAGGAACATGATCAACTAGCCAATGCCATAGGTCTGCAACAGGCAGACTGTTCTGACTGTTGATTTTATTCTGCCGTCCATCATAGCAACCATAACCTCTTTGCTACTGGCTGTTGATTGCTGCCATTTGGCCAGTGCCAACCTGTGATCCATTTACTTCCATTGCTCATAGGTTTCTCATTTTAGTGACTCTAATTCCTATTCCAAGGTCTGGTCTGCAGAGATAACCATTTACGGAGCTCATCAAGGTTGGCAAGACCACCTTCACAAATTTATTTCTCAGAGTGTTAATGAAAGGCATGTCTTCCAGATTTTCTTTGTGTGGGTGTATTTATCTTATATTTATCTTAAATAACAAGTGCAGTCTAACATTCCAACCTTCCTAAAGCTTTTAATCCTTTTCTCTAAAACAAGGAAGTTCCCACAATTCCACTTACTCCACTATGGGCCACTTTTTAAATCGATATTTCCAGCTAACCATCCAAGGAAACTGTTACAGCCCTTCATAATGCCTGAGCTACAATGTCAAATGAAGAGTGTGCTTAGTTAGCCCATATCAATAAATTCCTCCTGATCCAAATTTGTGTTCCTGCCAGTATTATTCCACATTCTGTATGTACAGTCTTACCTGTGTGTTCTGTGTTTCTGTTTGTATAAATTTGAAACCTCAAGCCATTATTTTGGAATGTAGTATATCTCATTGCCACTCACACTTTCAACCTCACCTTAAAGGGTCTTCTGGGCATGTATTTAGTTATTAGTCTAATGGAAAAGAGTTGGTGTAGTTGGGTCCTGAGGAGGATCAGTATTATCTTGAAACTCAGCTGCCTAAAGGCTGGCCAGTATTGTTTCCTCATAATGAAGGGTTAATCCCTGTTTCCAATGGGGAGAGAGAAGGAGGGGTGTCCCATTGGTAAAAATGGTTCCTCAATATTTATGGCTGTAAGGACCTCATCTTCATTAAACTTTCCACATTTTCCCATCCCATTTTATAGTATCCTGTTCTTTCCAAATCAGTGTACTCACTCTAATAATAGATAGCCTGTGAGTCTGGGAGTTCAAATTGTGTTGTAATTCATCCAGTCAAGATGCTTCTGTGTTTGATTTTTAGTACTCTCAGCCCTGTGGCTTTACAAAATAAATGTGTCCTTCATGGAGCACATAGAAGCTTTTAGGACATTTATGTGGCACTTTAGCTGGAAATTGAAATCCCTAAGCTCATCCTTTTCTTTGACCACTTTCTCCAGTGATCTTAGAGAGTAACCAACCATCTAACCAATCTCAATATATTTGTTCATTTTCCAAAAATGTTTGAAAGTATATATGAAGGCACCATGTTCTTTTTTATGAAGTAGTTGATTAGGAGTATCCAATTTTGCACACATATTTGCAGATCATGCTCTGGAGTATCATTGTTTTCTTTGTTGCTGGAAATAGAGTCCTTAAAGTTTTCAAATCTAATCAGATTGTGCAGTCCCAGCCTAAAGTCAGAAGACTAATGAACCTGTGCATTTAGTTAAAAAGATGAAATTCTCCCTTCTGCCTTTTTGTGGTATTCAGGCCCTCAATTCATGGAACTACGACAACTCACTTTGGGGAGGGCTGTTTTATTTGATTTTTGGGTGTTGAGTGAGTTCTTTATTACTAACCCTTTATCATTTGCATATGTGTTCTCCCATTCAGTATATTTCCATTTAGTGTTTTTTGTGGGCTTTTTTTGTAATTTTTTTTTCTTTTTTAAGAGAGAGTACCTCTGCAGATGGGTTTGGGGAGGAGTGACAGAGGGAGAGTGAGAGAGCGAAACTTAAGCAAGCTCTAGCCCTACATGGTGTTGCCCTTTAGTTTTGTTGCTTGTTTTCTTTGCTGTGCAGAATGTTTTATTTTGATGTAGTCCCAATAATCCATTTTTATTTCCCATGCCTCTGGAGACATATCTAGAAAAATGTTACTATTGCTAATTTCAAAGGAATTACTGCCTGTGTTCTCTTCTAGGATTTTTGTCATTTTAGGTTTCACATTTGGATCTTAAATCCATTTTTATTTTATTTTTGTGCATGGTGAAAGAATGTGGTCCAGTTTCATTCTTTTGCATGTTGCTGTCCAATTTTCCCAACACCATTTTTTGAAGAGACTGTCTTTTTCCAATTGTATATCGTTTCCTCCTTTGTTGAAATTTAATTGACAAGGTAATTGTGGGTAAATTTATGTGGTTCCTATTCTGTTCCAGTATGGTGCCTTTTAACCTCTTGATGTACATTGAAATCAAGAAACTAGTAATCCTAGTTTATTTTTTTTTAATCTTATCTTTTTGATGTTATATCTAACATTTACTCCTATATTTTTTTTCTGAGAGTCTTGTATTCTTAGAGAGGCATCTTAGAGTTCGTACATTTCAGACTACAGACTATTTTCAAGTTAGGTTTTTTATAATGTGAGGAAGTCACGTAATTTTCTCCTTTATGTGGATATCAGTTTATACTAGAACCATTTGTTAAAAACTATTCTTTCTCCATTGAATTGTCTTGACACTGTTGTCTGAAATTAGTTGACTATAAATAAATAGGTGTTACTTCTGGACTCCATATTCCATTCCATTAGTGTATGTGATTGTATGCCAGCATCTCTCTTTCTTGATAGTATAGCTGTTTTGTAAGTTTTGAAATCTATAGGTTAAGTCCTCCAACTTTATTCTTTTCCAAGATTGTTTTTGCTATTTTGGTTCCTTTTAATTTCCATGTAAATTTTAGAATTAGCATGCCAATTTCTGGAAAGAGACAGTTTTCATTTTTATTTATTGTACTGAAGTTTTAGATCAATTTGAATTTTGTCATCTTAGCAATAGTAAGTCTTCTGTTCTATGAACATAGAATGTCTTTCCATGTATTTTGATCCTTTTTCATTTTTTTCAGCAATTTTTATAGGTTTCAGAGTTTATTCCTGGTTATTTTATTCTTATCGATGCTATTGTAACTTGAATTACTTTCTTAGTTTCATTTTTTAGGTTGTTCATTACTATTGTATGGAAATAAAATTAATTTGTTTATACTGATTTTTATATCCTGCTATATTATTTCTAATAGTTTCTTAGTGTGAATTCTGTACAGTTTACTACATGCAAGATCTTGTCATCTGCAGAGAGATGTCATTGTATTTGTTTATTTCCTATATAAAGACTTGTATACATTTCATTCTCTTGCACAATCACTGTGTCTGGAAATTCTAGTAGAGTGTTGAATAGGACTAGTGAGAGCAGATATTTTTGTTTTTAATTTTTCCCTTGTTTTTAGTCTTTTTTTCCCCTTAGGATTTATTTATTTTAGAGAGAGTGTGTGTGAGAGAGCTGGGGGATCGGGACAAGGGCAGAGAGAGAGTCTTATGCAGACTGCTTGATGAGCATGGAGCCTGACATGGAGGCTTCATCTCAGTACCCTGAGATCATGACCTGAGCCAGTACTAAGAGTTGGACGCTTAACCTACTGTGCCACCCAAGCACCTCCTCTTGTTATTCTTAAGGAGTAAGTCACTCAGTCTTTTTACCATTAGGTATGATGTTATCTTGTGATTTTCATAAATGCCCTTTATCAGCTCTGGTAACTTTATTTTAGTTTGTTGGTTTTATTATGATGGGATATTGTATTTTGTCAAATTGTTTTTCTGTTTACTGATATAATCATGTGGGTTTTGTCTTTCATTTTGGTGATGTGCTATGTTATATTAACTGATATTCTGATGTTATATACTGTACTTTGATGAATATATTTTCCTTTATCTTGGGAACAAATGAGAATAGTAGTTTATCATCATTGCCTCTAATCAAAATATGCCAAAGTCACTATAGAATTCAGAGATAATGCAGTGAAAAGAAATAATACATTTTGAATTTGGCATGTTGTGTTTTATAGGTTTTTTTTTTCCTATAAATATTTTATGTAGTTATGTTTTCCCTTTGAATCCTAGGTAAGATATAGATTGTAATTTGATTCACTTTCATTGACAGTATTTACCCATAGAAGTGAAGAAATCTATTGGAGGATCTAGTGCTTTTTCTGGAATATCTACTCTGTAGTCTCTGTAGTGGCCCTGCCATTGGCCTTAGGTAAAATCACTTTTGTCTACATCAAAATCACTGATGGATTAGTGTCAATGCTGGGCTTATGAGTATGTTACCACTGAATCTTTGTGCTATGGTCTATTGTTTATTGTGTGAGTATTTCATTGGATTGAGAATGAAGCTTTAGACCTTTTGACAAGTATCTGTATTGTGTTGTCTAGATATTTCCACCTCATTGTGATCAAAATATCAAATGTCGTCTGGCATAGGCAAAGGAAATCCATGCTGGTATATGTTAAATTGTTCAAGTGAATACTAGTAATTCTACCTGGATAGTTAATTTGTTCAACTATTTTGAGATACCCAATCTGGTACTGCCATTTGAATGAAGTGGTACTTCATCGTATGGTCTACAGCAAAGTTATAAGCTAGTAAGATTTAAATTCATGGTAGGGTTTTTACTTAACTTTTTCTAGGTCAAGATGATCTGTTCTATGTCTTTTGATTTTCAACTCTGACAATGGAAGAGGCTTCTTGTTTAAACACTAGAATAGATTCATTTTTTTTTTTTTTTTAAAGGAAACATTTGGACATCCCTGATGGCAACCCTGCAGGCATTTTTATGTATAGGTGGGTTAGCTGTATGTCAGCAGGATAACAAGTTAGGTCTCTGAATTATCATATAAAAATGTCAGCTTGGTCTTCAGCGTATCAGATATTTAAAGTTTTTCTTTAATGAATAGATTGGCATATCAGAATACTAGACAGACCTCTGAGAATTCAATTTTGAAGTGAATGCTATTGAGCTCCTGACAGAAATGCAATTGAGACAGCTGATACATGAGAGGGAATTATTGTGCTACATTAACTATCAATTCTTCTAGATTCTTACGGTTCTAGTATCATTCCGACTTTGATCCACAGAATGTAATTGACATGGATAATATTAGCTGATTTCCCAGTAGAAATACTTCACTTGCTTTACTATTTAACGGTTCAATTGTGTCTTTCATGTATACTATAATAAGAAAAAGCTGTTTTAATAACCTCTTGTATTTTCTAAGAACAAAACACTCTGTAAGATATTGCTATCTATATTAATCAGTATAAATATTAGATAATAGAGACGCCTGTGAGACTCAGTCGGTTAAGCATCTGAGTCTTGATATCATCATAGGTTGTGATCTCAGGGTTGTGAGACTGAGCCTGACATTGGGCTCCATGCTGGGTGTGGAGCCTGCTTAAGATTATTCCTCACCCTGCCTATTCCCCACTTTGTCTCTCTCTGTCTCAAATACACACACACACAGACACACACATAAATATTAGAAAATAATATAAATTATTAACTATTAGCCTCTCAACTATAATTTTGCAGATTTTTTTCTGAATACATAAAATTCAAGACCGCTTTATTTTGAGGTAGGAAAATGTGATTGTTAAGTATATTGCATCAGAAAACCTCCCAGGAAGGGCAAAGCTAGTGTTTCTTTTGGTAGAGTAGATGAGTATTGAAAACTAATTTTGCAGAACACTGAAAACAAATTAGGAACAGATTTAAAAATTTACTTACTTTTTTTTGGTAAGCAGTAGTGTGGTTTCTTAATATAGTATTTAGCATAAGTTTGATAATACTCAATTTTGTACGGATAATTCATATTCCTTGAATAACTGCCAGAGATGAGTGGTACATAAAGAACCACTACATTTTAAATTTTATGTAGTTGTCTGTGTGAATGTTGCCTTATTGTTTTGTGTAGTGTACACTTGGATTAGTGGTACATTGCAACCTTACCTCTTTCTCCATTAGCATTGCGATATTTTCAAATGAATAATTAAAAATTACCAACAATCATGTTTACTCAAAATCTGGGAACATACATGTGTATGTGTGTTTGTGTATGTGTGCATGCTTGCACTTTGCTCTGATTTTAGCTTATACCCCATTTAGAAGTATTTTTATTTTGGGCTGTTTTACTGATTTTTTATTTGTGCCTTTGCCTTCAATTCCAATGAGGGATACCCAAATATTTCTAATTCAACATTGTGAGCTAAGTTAAATTATATATTTTTTATAGATTCCCTTTATCAGGTTTAGGAAATTTGCTTCTACTCCTGGTATACTGAAAGGTTTTATTTTAATTCTGAATTGGTGTTAAGGCCTGTCAAATGCTTTTTCTGCATCTATTAAATAGATCATATGGTTTTTAATTTTTGTGTGTCACCATTATGAATTTCATCAACTACTTTTAAAATGACAATTCAACTTTGTATTACTAAGATAAATCCTACTTAGTCATGGTTGTCTTATCTTTTTTTAATTTTTTTTCAGTGTTTTAAAATTCATTGTTTATGCACCATACCCAATGCTCCATGTAATATGTGCCCTCCATAATACCTACCACCAGGCTCACCCAACACCCCACCCTCTCCCCTCCAAAACCCTCAGTTTATTTCTCAGAGTCCATAGTCTCTCATGGTTTATATACCCCTCCAATTTTGCCCCACTCACTTCTCCTCTCCATCTCCCAATGTCTTCTGTGTTATTCCTTATGCTCCATAAGTAAGTGAAACTATATGATAATTGGCTCTCTTTGCTTGACTTATTTCACTCAGCATAATCTCTTCCAGTCCCATCTGTGTTGATAAAAACATTGGATATTCATCCTTTCTGATGGAGGCATAATACTCCATTGTATATATGGATCATATCTTCATTATCCATTCGTCTGTTGAAGGGCATCTTGGTTCTTTCCACAGTTTGGCAACTGTGGCCATTGCTGCTATGAACATTGAGGTACAGATGGACCTTTTTTTTCACTACATCTGTATCTTTGGGGTCAATACCCAATAGTGCAATTGCAGGGTCATAGGGTAGCTCTATTTTTAAACTCTTAATGAGTCTCCACACTGTTTTCCAAAGTGGCTGCACCAACTTGCATTCCTACCAACAGTGTAAGAGGGTTCCCCTTTCTCTGCATCCTCTCCAACACATGTTGTTTATTGTCTTATTGATTTAGGCCATTCTAACTGGTGTAAGGTAGTATCTCAATGTGGTTTTGATTTGAATCTCCCTGATGGCTAATGATGATGAACATTTTCTCTTGTGTCTGTTAACCATTTGTATATCTTCTTTGGAGAAGTGTCTGTTCATGTCTTCTGCCCATTTTTTGACATGATTATCCATTTTGTGTGTGTTGAGTTTGAGGAGTTCTTTATAGATCTTGGTTTTCAGCCCCTTTGTCTGTAGTGTCATTTGTGAATATCTTCTCTCATTCCGTGGGTTGCCTCTTTGTTTTGTTGACTGTTTCCTTTGCTGTGTAGAAGATTTTGATCTTAATGAAGTCCCAAAAGTTCATTTTCACTTGGGTTTCCTTTGCCTTTGGAGAAATGTCTTGATAGAAGTTGCTGTGGCCAATGTCGAAGAGGTTACTGCCTATGTTCTCCTCTAGGATTTTGATAGATTCCTGCCTCACGTTGAGTCTTTTATCCATTTCAGGTTTATCTTTTTGTGTGGTGTAAGAGAATGGTCGAGTTTCATTCTTCTATACATAGCTGTCCAATTCTCCCAGCACTATTTATTGAAGAGACTGTCTTTTTTCCACTGGATATTTCTTTGTGCTTTGTCGAAGATTGTTTGACCATGGAGTTGAGGGTCCATATCTGGATTCTCTACTCTGTTCCATTGGTCTATGTGTTTGTTTTTGTGCCAGTACCATGCTGTCTTGGTGATCATAGCTTTGTAGTAAGGCTGGAAATCAGGCAACATGATGACCCCAGCTTTGTTTTTCTTTTTCAACATTTGCTTAGCAATTCAGGGTCTCTTCTGGTTCCATACACATTTTAGGATTGTTTGTTCCAGCTCTTTGAAAAATGCCCGTGGAATTTTGATCAGGATGGCATTGAAAGTATAAATGGCTCTAGGCAGTGTAGACATTTTAATAATGTTTATTCTGATCCATTAGCATGGAATGCTTTTCCATCTTTTTGTGTTTTCTTCAATTTCTTTCATGAGTGTTCTGTAGTTCTTCAAGTACAGATCCTTTACCTCTTTGGTTAGGTTTATTCCCAGGTATCTTATATTCTTGGTGCTATAGTAAATGGAATCGATTCTCTAATTTCCCTTTCTGTATTTTCAACGTTAGTGTATAAGAAAGCAACTGATTTTTGTGCATTGATTTTGTATCCTGCCACATTACTGAATTGCTGTATGAGTTCTAGTAGTTTTGGGGTGGAGTCTTTTGCGTTTTCCATATAAAGTATCATGTCATCTGCGAAGAGAGAGAGTTTGACTTCTTCACTGCCAATTTGAATATCTTTTATTTCTTTTTGTTGTCTGATTGCTGTTGCTAGGACTTCTAGTATCATGTTGAATAACAATGGCGAGAGTGGGCATCCTTGCTGTGTTCCTGATCTCAAAGGGAAGGCTGTCAGCTTTTCTCAATTGAGGATGATATTTGCTATGGGTTTTCATAGATAGATTTTATGAAGTTGAGGAATGTTCCCTCTATCCCTATACTTTGAAGTGTTTTCATCAGGAACGAATGCTGTATCTTGTCAATTGCTTTTTCTGCATCACTTGAGAGGACCATGTGTTTCTTCTCTCTTATTGATTTGTTCTATCATATTAATTTGCACATGTTGAACCACCCTTGCATCCCAGGGATAAATTCCACCTGGTCATGGTGGATAATCTTTTTAATGTACTGTTGGATCCTATTAGGTACATCTTGTTGAGAATCTTGGCATCCATATTCATCAGGGTTACTGGTCTGAAATTCTCTATTTTGTTGTGGTCTTTGCCTGGGTTGGGGATCAGTTCAATGCTGGCTTCATAGAACGAGTCTGGGAGTTTTCCTTCTGTTTCTATTTTTTGAAACAGCTTCAGGAGAATAGGTGTTACTTCTTCTTTGAATGTTTGCTAGAATTTTCCAGGAAATCTGTGAGGTCCTGGCCTCTTGTTTTTTAGGAGGTTTTTGATCACTGCTTCAATCTTGTTACTGGATATTGGTCTATTCAAGTTGTCAGTTTCTTTCTGATTCAGTTTTGAAAGTTGTATAGGTTTCCAGGAATGCATCCATTTCATCTAGTTGCTTAACTTATTGGCATATAACTCTTGATAATAATTTCTGATGAATGTTTTTTATTTCCTTGATGTTAGTCTTGATCTCTCCCTTTTCATTCATAATTTTTTTTTTAATTTGGGTCCTTTCTCTTTTCTTTTTGATTAGTTTGGCCAATGGTTTATCAATCTTACTGATTCTTTCAAAACACCAGCTTCAAGCTTCATTGATGTGTTCTACTGTATCTCTAGTTTCTATCCCATTGATCTCTGCCCTAGTCTTGATTATTTCCCTTCTTGTGTGTGTGGTTTGTTTAATTTGTTGTTAGTTTTTCAGTTCTTTAAGGTGTAAAGAGAGCTGGTGTATTCTTGATTTTTCCTTTTTTTTTTTTGAGGTTGGCTTGGATGGCTATGTATTTCCCTCTTAGGACCACCTTTGCCATTTCCCATAGGTTTTGGACTGAAGTGTCTTCATTCTCATGGGTTTCCATGAATTGTTTAAGTTTTTCTTTTATTTCCTGGTTGATAATCTTCCTAATATATGTCTGATACACTGATATTTATTTATTGCTATTTTATAAAGGAATTTTCTTTTTATTCATTAGTAATATCCATGTCTAATTTTCTCTTTATTCTTTGTCAAGTTGTGGTAATGTGGTATGCTGGTCTCATAAAATGAGTTGGGAAGTCTTCTCTCCTACTTTAAGTTTTAAATGAATTTGTATATTTTTGGTATTATTTCTTCTTTAAATGTTTGATAGAACTCACCAGAGAAATCACCTGGGCTTAAGATTTTGTTTTTGTTGTTGTTGTTGTTGTTTTAAAGATAAAGGCTGTTTTACATTTACTATCTTGAATTTTGGTAGTGTGTGTGTTCCAAGGATTTTGATCATTTCCTCTAAGTTGTCATTTACTAGCATGTAGTTCTTCATAACTTCTCCTTTTAATTTTTTTGATGTTTGTGGGAACTGTAGTGATGCCCTTATTCATTTCCAATATAGATAATTTGTGTTGTATTTCTTTTTTTATCAGCCCATTAAATGATTTCATAATTTTTTTAAAAGATTTTATTTATTTATTTGGCAGACAGAGATCACAAGTAGGCAGAGAGGCAGGCAGAGAGAGAGGAGGAAGCAGGCTCCCTTGCTAAGCAGAGAGCCCAATGTGGGGCTCGATCCCAGGACCCTGGGATCACGACCTGAGCCGAAGGCAGAGGCTTTAACCCACTAAGCCACCTATGAGCCTCTAAATGGTTTAATAATTTTATTAATTTTTTAAAAGTAAAATGTTTGGTTCTGTTTTTCATATAATTTATCCAATTTCTATTTCATTGACTTTAAGGGGTTTTCCACTTCTTTTGTGTTTAATTTACAGTTTAATATCATATAGTATGCCACTAATTTCCACATAATTTAGGGACCTTTGATTAGTTCAATTCCATATTGGCCTCCATTATACATAGTTATGATATATTTTATTTATACATATGTTATAAACCTCAGAATAAATTATTATACACATAGAGGAATATTTTATTTTTATTGAGTATATGTTTTTATGGTTACCTATACACTTAAACTTTCTGGTGCTCTTCATTTTTTCCTTGACATTCTGGGCTGTCATTTGGTATTATACCTTTTGTCCTGAACAACTACTTTTTATTTTTTTATTTTTTAAGGATTTTATTTATTTTAGAGAGATAGCAAGTACAGAGAGAGAATGAGAGGGAGAAGTAGGCTCCCCACTTTTCAGGGACCCTGACACAGGACTGCATTCCAGCACCCTGAGATCATGACCCCAGCTGAAGGCAGACACTCAACCTACCAAGCTACCCAGGGACCCCTGAACCACTACTTTTTAAAAAATATTTCTTGTGGTGTAAGACTATTGGAGAAAAATTCTTCTTCTTTTTGATGTGTGCAAATGTATTCATTCAGATGTGGGGTACTTCTTTGACAAAAACACAATGTATATACTATTGTCTTTGATACTGGGTAACTGGATGAGTGGCGAGGAAGTTGTTCAAGTCAGAGCAGTGAGGAAACTGCTCTTGGGGCCTCAGAACGGAGTTTGTGTCATGTATTCGTATAACATTGATCATAACTTTGAAAGCAGAAAAAAAACCTGGCAACATTTTAGAACTGGGTAAGTTGTTTGTCAAGGATTCAAAAGTGTGAATTGTCTTCATTTGACGGTCTATGTATTAGAAAGTATGGGAAGTGGGAGAAGAATTAAAGGAGGGAATATTTAGTGTTTAGAAATAAAAATGTGCAATAAATATTTCCAATGTATGACTTACTTGTTAAAATTGATAAATCTTTTTTTTCTCATTCACCTCCTTTTCCAGCTAGCAAATGGTTCTCAAGTTAAAGAGTGGTGTCATGCCACTTGTTAAATCCAGAGCACTTCCAAGAATCAAAATCAAATGAAGGTGCAGATGTGAAAGGTCCTGGAGGAAAGGACACAGTGTGTAAAGAGATTCCACATTGAGGAGAATGAAGACACACCAGCTAAGCTGCTAAATGAATAAAGCTGTACGAGTGAGCCAAATGGGCACTACATTGCAATAGAAGACCACCCAGTCAACCCACAGAATTGTAAGAAATACTTTCGTTTTTTATGTTTTAAAGTGCTAAGTCTTTAAGCTGTATCTGACATTTGGGCTATCTGATAGTTTCCATTTGAAATTTTCTTGGCTATTTGTCATATTTTCCTGTCTTTTTATTTCTTTCTTTTAAGTGACATTTAATTTATTTCAAAGTGTTAATAGTGGTCAAAAAGGGGGAGTGGCAGTGGTACATGAGAGGGGAGAAATTTACATTTTTAGTATATTAACTTGCATATTGTTGGAATATTATTTTTCAAGCATTTCTACTTTTGTAAGATAAATATAATTTTATGTACTTTCAGTAAAGTAAGAATTATATACAAATTGGTATCCCTTTACGGAATAGAAGGCAGGGCTTGATCTTTTATTCCCCCAGGCTGATATGATTCATAAAATACAAATAAATTATTTCTCATAAAGCTAGTTGTGCTCAAAGATGTACTTTTTCTATCAGCTCCCTCACTATTGGTCTGCCCATTTGTTTTTTCCAAAATGGATTTGTCAACACTTTAAAATTTTGTTGATTTTTGCATAAGAACATAATGTGGGTATTGTGGATTGTTACTCTGCATCTCTCTCTCTCACATATTTTTAGTTAATTTTTTTTATATTTCTAAGTGGTCATTCCAGATATTTAGTTTTAGCTTTCACCGATCAGGAAAATGATTTAAATGAGATTTAAAATGCAGCTGTTTCGCAGCTTTGTTGATAGGCATGATCAGGGAGGTTTTTGGTTTATCTCTAGCAGTATTTCTGTCACCAGCTTTGTGGGAATCATGAAGCAGAGGCAGAAGGCAATCCCTTTAGTTGTTGTTATTTCTGTTTCCAATGTTGACTTAATGTTAATGGGCATATGTTTGTAAATAACCATCAGCTGGTTATTTCCAGTGGTAGTAGCTTCCTAACTTTGTTGTTCTTGGTTTTAACACTTAAGAAGACTAGTCTAAAACAATCAAAATTGTTCATTTGGGGCCTTAGCGATTGAAATCCAGGAGACACAGAGTGTTCCAAAATCAAAAGTGTGCTCTGCATTGAAATTGAGAAGTTCAGGTTTTTAAAAGTAAAAAAAACAAAACAAAACAAAACAAAAACAAAAAACACAAAGTTACATAAGTTGTTTTGAAAGAATTATGATTCATGGTGGTAAAATTTAAATGGACTCTCTAATATATGTTGAATATTTCACTGAGGCATTACATTATATTTATTTTGTTCCAATGTAGAAGCATGTTTTCTGTAAAGTGGTTAAGTTTGCAACTAAGAAAAGTCAATTTTCATGTTACTTAGAGAATATGAATAGGATACATGCATAGGTTCTACGTCCTTAATATATTTCTGATTCCATTTTGTGTGACTCTTTTAGCAGTACTTACTCCATTTTGGAATCTTCTTTCGTAGAGTCACCAGTTCAAGTGAAGGTTTCAGGATTTCTCACTTTCCAGGTTGAAGTAGTGTTGGCAGTTCACTTGAGGTCAGATTCTTCATTGTTCTCCTGCTAGTCATTCATTCCTGTGAACCAGCCCCAACAAACTGTCATTGTTTGGTTTCTTTGTGTTGAAGCCCTTTTTGCTTATTGCTTAAGAAACTTAGTGGCTTATGGTTTTGTTCTTGTTCTTTTGTTTTGTTTTATTTTTGTTCTTTTGTTTGTTTTTCACCTGATTTCTGAGTGATACTCATGGAAAAGTAAGAGATCTGGCAACACATGTCACATTTTGGTTATGGGAACAATAAGCTCATTGACATTTATTGGCTGTAGTTTGCCATAGACCCTAACCCCTCAAATGGAGGTATCCAGATGTTAAACATCTTTTTTCACTGTAGATTTTTTATTGTTTGCTTAAATCCTACTTCTTTCCTTTATTTTATTATCCCGGCCCTCGTTGAGATTTGAGTTTGCCACTCTTCCAATATGTAACTAAAGCTTGTTGGAAAGAAAAGAATTTTGATGATAGATTGCTGAAAAGATAGAATTCTTTCATTTTGCAAAGACTACAAAATGGCTCAAGGTCAAACCAGGCCATCAGAAAGCTGTACACCAAGCTTCATTGTGTAGGTTGCAGATACATTTAGTTCTACTGAATTAAAATTTATCATGGTGTTAAAAACATATACCATAAGAAACAGCTCTATGGGTGTGCCTGTGAGCTTCAGTCAGGTCATGATCTCAAGGTTTTGTGATCCATTGCTGCTTTTGGCTCTTCTCTGGGCGAGAAGTCTGCTTAAGACTTTCCCTCCCTCTCTCTGTCTCTGCTGTGGGAGGAGGGGTCGGAACTTTACAAAGGTAGTTTGTTTTATTCAACTTAAGGTTGTTGTTCGGTAAATTGTAATGTCACCATTATAAGAACACATAAAAGAGATTATTCACATTAAGTTTTATCTTATAATTAAGTAATAGATCATACTTTGCTTTTTGCATTTGTTGTGGGAAAGAAAGAGCCAAAGCTCGCTTGGATGCTTGACTTCTAGTAAGTGTTTAAGATTTCATGCATGTTGGGGCGCCTGGGTGGCTCAGTGGGTTAAGCCGCTGCCTTCGGCTCAGGTCACGATCTCAGGGTTCTGGGATCGAGCCCCGCATCGGGCTCTCTGCTCAGCAGGAAGCCTGCTTCCCTTCCTCTCTCTCTGCCTGCCTCTCTGCCTACTTGTGATCTCTCTCTGTCAAATAAGTAAATAAATCTTAAAAAAAAAAAAAAAGATTTCATGCATGCACCTGTATATTAAACTTAAGCATGGCTTTGTCTTACTGTTAAACACCTTTTTTTTTTCACTCAGGCTTCTTGAGGTAATTAAAAATAATCTTATTGTACAATATTTTGAAACCAATGTAGAAATCCAAATTGATTTTCTCATGCACAGTACCATTTTACATGTCAACCAGTAGTATGTGAGGTTTTCAATTTTCAGCCTCCTCTACAATGCTTGTTTTTTCCTTCCTTTACTCTTCCTCCTTTTCCTCCTCCTCTTCCTCCACCTTCTTCTTCTTATTATTATTATAACCTTTCTAATGAATATGAAGTAATATCACATTGGGCTTTTAATTTGAATTTTCCTAATGACTAATGTTGTTGAGATCTTTTCTTATGCATAATGGCCATTCTGTAACATCTTTGGAGTAATGTCTATTCAAGTCCTTTGTCCATTTAAAAATTTTTTTATTGTCCAGTTGAAGAGTATCATTTAAATTTGTCGTATGTACAGATTTCTTACAAGAGACATGATATGTAAAAACTTATACCCATTCTTTGAGAGGGAACACAAGCAGGGGTAGAGGGAGAAGCAGGCCTTCCACTGAGCAAGGAGCCAGATGCAGGGCTCAATCCCAGGACTCTGGGATTGTAACCTGAGCTGAAGGCAGACCCAGGACCCTGGGATTGTGATCTGAGCCGAATGCCGACACTTAACGACTGAGCCACCCAGTTGCCCCTTAATTTCAATTTCTTAATAAAGACCATAAAGCAGAAAAGTTTTAAAGTTTTATTAATTTGTCTATTCTGGCTTTTATCACTTGTGCTTTTTGTGTTATATCTAAACAAAGTATTGCCCAATGTAAGATCCTGAGCATTTACTTTTATATTTTCTCCCAAATGGTTTATAATTTTATCTCTTAAATTTAGGTATATAATACATTTCAGTTAATTTTAGCATATAGGTTAAGATGAAGGTTCAGCTTCATTCTTTGCATAATGATATCCAATTATCACAGTGCCATTTATTAATAAAAATTATTTTTCTCTGTTGAATTGACTTGGTATCCTTTTTTAAGTCACCTGATCGTAAATTTATAAATGTATTTTTATATGCTCAATTCCATTCCATTGATCTGCACATCTAATTCATATACCAGTTTCACACAATGTTGATAACTATAGTTTTGTATTAAGTTTTAAAATTGTGAAGTGTGAGTCCTCCAAATTGTTCATTTTATTTTATTTTATTTTATTTTATTTTTTAAAGATTTTATTTATTTGAGAGAGAGTAAGTGAGAGAGAGACCAGCAAGGGGAGGTCAGAGGGAGAAGTAGACTCCCCAGTGAGTGCGGAGCCTCACACGGGGGCCGATCTCTGGACCTTGGGATCATGACCCAAGCCAGAGGCAGACTCCCAACTAACTGAACCACCCAGGCACTGCTGTTCTTCATTTTACTTTTTATTTATTTTATCTTTTAAAGTTTTTTTTAAAGATTTTATTTATTTATTTGACAGACAGAGATCACAAGTAGGCAGAGAGCAGAGATAGAGGAGGAAGCAGACTCCCTGCTGAGCAGAGAGCTGGATGTGCATCTCCATCCCAGGACCCTGGGATCATGACCCGAGCCGAAGGCAGAGGCTTTAACCCACTGAGCCACCCAGGCACCCCATATTTTTTTAAGTGTTTTAAAGATTTTATTCATTTATTTGTAAGAGAGACAGAGAGAAAGAACCCAGGCAGTGGGAACAGCAGGGAGAAGGAGAAGCAGCCTTCCTTCTGGACAAGGAGCCCAATGCAGGACTTGATCCCAGGATCATGACCTGAGCTGAAGGCAGACACTTAATCAACTGAGACACCCAGGTGTCCCCTATTCTTCAATTTAAATATTGTTTTGTAATTTCTGGTTTTTAAAAAAATTTCTATATAAATTTTATGATAATTTTGTACATTTCTGTATAAACGTCACATGGGATTTTTAGGTATTTAATTGGATATGTAATATTTTTAGGGATTTTTATCAATATTAAATCTCTGATCCATGAACCTAGTTTGCCTTTTACATTTATTTAGATCTTTTCTATTTACTTTTAGGAATGTTTTGTAATTTTCAAATTGTATGTTGTGAATTTGTTTTTTTTTTTTTTAAGTGTTTTTGTATGTATTTTTTTCTTTTTGCTGTTATGGTAATGTAGTCATTTTCTTAATTTCCTTTCCTGACTTTTCATTGCTAATGTATACATATACAATTGATTTTTTTGTATTGATCTCATATGCTGTTACTTGGATGAACTTTTTTTATTAATTCTAATAGCCTTTTAGTGGATTTGTTAGGATTTTTCTAATACAGTATCGTGTTATATATGCTTAGTGAGCCTTTCCAATATGGATTCCTTTTATTTTATTTTATTTATTTGCCTAGACCTAGTAAAAAAATTCTAGTACAATGCTGAATAATGACAAGAGTAAACATTTTTTTCTTATTCCTGGTCTTAGTAGGAAAGCACACAAACTTTGTAATTTAATATAATATTACCTTTGGTTTTTCATAGATGTTTTATATGAGATTAAGGAAATTTCCCTAAGTAGCTCCGTTTTATTCATTCATTCATTTATTCATTTTCATGAAAAGATTTAGGATTTTTTCACATATTACACATGAGCTTTATCCTTTAAAATTTTAAAGTGTACAGTACTTTATTTAACTATGGGTATTAAGTTCTTCAGTAGATCTCTGGACTTTGTTCATGTTGTATAACTTAATCTTTATACATGTTGAACATTTCTCCATTTTCCTCTCCTCCAGTTTCTGGTACCAGTATCCTACTTTTTTTCAATTGTCTGTTAAATTTTATTGTTTCATGGATATTGTGCATAGTATTTAGTTGTGTGTCTGTTTATTTGTGTCTCCCTATTAAATGTGATGAATTTTGTTCTGATACGCTGTGAAGATATTTGTGAGTTAGTTATATCCTTTTGAACATTTTTTTAGACTTTCTTAATGTGGCTCTAGAATTATGTTTGCTAGTTCCATTTTAGGTATGTTATGGCCTTCCTGGTGTTCATACTGAACACTTTGTTAATTCAATTATGTCTTTGTCCTCTGATTTCTGGAAAATCAAACATCTCCAGTTTTGTAGGAACAGTGATAGTTGTTCTGCTTACTGCTCCCCTCTAGAGGTGTCCTTTACCTGATATTTGCACTTTACCTGTCCTTGTAAAGTTTCCTACTGTGTTGATTCAGGATTCAGCTCAGTATTTATTGAAACTTGTAAGGGGACCTCTGTACAGATTTCTCAATTTATTTTCCTGGGTTTTACTTTCTGTTATTATTCCCCCCAATTTTTGGATGTCTCATCCTCCCTGAGTTCTGATTTCATTCTTCTCATATCAGTGAAGACTGTATCTGGACACTTTTGCAGCTATAGTTAATTTCAATTCATTAATTCATCACTGATGTTGAATGGTAAAAGTAAAGCAGGAGTTTCCTTATTCAGAGTTAACAAGTATGCTGGTTAAATTCTGGTGATCTTTTTGTGCCTGAGCCCAGCTGCCAAATTTCCAAATTATACAGGCTTTTTTCTTTTGTTGCATACCTCAAACATCGGAATTTTAAGTCCTGGGGTTTTTCTTTTCCTCTGTAGCTCTACTTCTACAAGGCTAGGTTTATGTATCTCCATCCTACTAATGTGCCTTTATGTTTTGGTGGGCCATTTCTTAGATTGGTGAAGCCTGATATATCTCAAGATATATATATTTTTTAAGATTTTATTTATTTATTTTGGAGAGAGAACCCACGCATACATGCAATCAGGGACAGGGGCAGAGGGGGTGGGCGAGTTAGGGGGAAAGTATCCCATATAGACTCTATGCTAAGTGCAGAGCCTGAAGCAGCGCTCCACCCCAGGACCCTGAGATCATGACCTGAGCGGAAACCAAGAGTCAGATGCTTAACCCACTGAGCCGCCCAGATGCCCCCATCTCAAGATCTTCTATTTGTTTAATGTCCCAAGCATTTGTGTGGCCCTGTCCTGTCATTGACTCAGTGCTGGTCTTGTTCACCTTTGAAGTTTATCTAGCTCTCCTGTCAACAGCTTTTTGTATACTACCACTGTGCACTTTGTGAAATATCCACAGGAAAAGATTGGCAATTGATGCAGATTGCCCTGTGACTAGGGCCTTGCAGAAATGTACTCTAACATTCCAGCCCACATGTGGTGGTTAAAAGTTAGTAAACAGGGGTGGGGTAACTGAGTGATGGTTATTAGGGGGTATGTGATTGACGAGCATTGGGTGTTATTTGCAACTAACGAATCATTGAACATTATATCAGAAACTGATGATGTACTATATGTTGGCTAACTGAATTTAAATTAAAAAAGAGTTAGGGGGCGCCTGGGTGGCTCAGTCATTAATCGTCTGCCTTTGGGTTCAGGTCATGATCCAGAGGTCTTGGGATCGAGCCCCGCATCATATCCCCTGTTAGATGGGAAGCCTGCTTCTCCCTCTCCCTCTCCCCCTGCTTGTGTTCCCTCTCTTGCTGTGTCTCTCTCTCTGTGAAATAAATAAAATTAAAAAATTAAAAAATTTAATAAATATATTGGCTTGTTTATTCTTCAGTCCGTGATAAGTTTGCTGCTCCTTCTGCTTTTCTCGGAAAATTAAGAAGTTATGTGTCTCTTTTCTCCTAATGAGGGCTCATGACTTTATGTAATTTAAATTATTTGGTTTACCTTGACTCCTCAGCTCTCTTAATGTGTTAAAAATATGATAATTGTAGCTAGTCTTTACAAGTTGTTCTCATTTTTAGGGTGGGAAAGATACTCTCTTGTCTTTCTAAATCATAAGCAAGAGTGGAATTCTCCCATGTAGTAGTGCCGGTTTTTTAGCTGACATATTTATTCCTCCACACCATCTTTATCCCATGCAAAGTCTGAAAATAGATGTGCACCTATGACTGTATGCTTTTGTATGAAAAAGAAATTTTCAATGTGCTTTTTGCATGTAGGTCACCTCATCTGTTAGACATCATTTCACATAATGCATAAAAGGTTTTAGCAACTTGTTGAATTAAAAATAACTCATTCAAAGTAAAATATTGCTATTTAAATTGAGGTAATAAGCAAAAAGTTATTACTGTCGAGAATAAATACCCAAAGTCTGGTATTTATCATTGTTTCCCTTTAATTTCTGAACTGACAAATGATAATTGCTCAGGCAATTAAAATAATTAGGAAAATGTGTAGTCACAAAAGGAGAGGCCTTTTAGAAGTGCAATTAAAATGCATAGGGAGAGATTCTCGTATGTTTGCTGTACCTTATCCTGGAGCAGACTGATTATCAGGTGCTTTTTTGTGTAGACAATTAGTGTGTAGACGATTGATAGATCCCATGCCGCCTGAGCTTTTTCTGGGACATAGGACTACTAGAAGTATGATTACCTTAAAAGGTAGGTCTCATTTTAAAGAAGAATTTTGGGGATCTTGACATTTATATTCTATAAATGTCTTGGTAGTAAAGGATGCTTTTAAGTTCAATAACCTGTAAATTTGCAATGTGTTTTTTTTGTGGGAATACGCTATTTTATGTTTAAGTGACGATAAGAAAAATATGAGTGTAGTCACAGGATGATCTTACCATTGTATTTTATTTTTCTCTTTTTTAAGGTTTTATGTGTTTGTCAGAGAGAGACAGAGGGAAAATGCGCATAAGTAGGGGTAGTCGCAGTCAGAGGGGGCAACGGGCTCCCTGCTGAGCAAGAACTCTATGGAGGACTCCATTGGAGGACCCTGGGATGCTGACCTGTGGGGAAGGGCGTTGCTTAACCAACTGAGCCACCCAAGCCATCAAGGGAGCTCACCATTTTAAAAAGTGTATTCACTCTCTGACCTGTAGGAGGCAGCCTGGCGGAGGCTGTGGAAAGAATTAGAAGATTGAAAATATCTTTGTGAAAGAAATGACAGTTTTTGCAAAGAGAAGACTATTCCTCCATAAGATAGGCCAACCTTAATTTAGAAAGACTGTACCTTAAAATTAATCAATGAGAGCATTTCCTCTGAGAACCTGTCTTCGCTACGTGTGCGTATACAACAAATACTTAAACTACTCCATATATTTATGGGATGATGACAGCTAGGATCAGTGTGAGAAATTGATTATACCAATTTCTACGGAGAGTCTATCTGAAAAGTAGTAGTTGGCATTTTATTACAATTTTGTGAAGTTTGTTCTGATAGTCATGACTTACCCAATTCAGGCATACTTTCTGTTAAGTTACGCGTTCAGAATAGTGCACTAGACTACTGGTAGTTGTATGCAACAGTACTAAATTATTTATCTCAGGTAACATCCCCTTGATTTAGCTAATTTTTTAAAATTTCTTTTCAGCGTAACAGAATTCATTGTTTATGCACCACACCCAGTGCTCCATGCAGATTTAGCTCATTTAAAGGTATATTCCTTCTAAATTAAAATTGGTCTTCTTTACCTAGAAAGTTTTCCTTTATCACAGAAACTCATTTATTGTATTTAAACTCCTGTCATGCAGGTCATGGAGTACTTTTGTGCACAGTACCTATTTATCTACTGTTCATGCACAGCGAAGTTAAATCAATTCAGCTCTTAGCAAAATTTAGAAGATGATGAGGTTTGAAAGGAGAGCATTCAGAGAATTTGGACAATAGAGGGTTCTCAGAAAATGAAGGTCCTGATACTAGGGTCAGCAATAGTCACTTGGGAGAGATTGTGGAATATGATAAGCTGGGAGGCTTATTTCAAAATAAATTAATATGCCGTTCTGCTTTCTATTACATGAACATGATAAATGGTACCAAATGAATGACTCTGAGTTGAAAAATAACTCCCCTAAGTGATTTTTAGAAAAATGTTCAGAATAGCAAGAGTAGTTAAATCAGCAATTATTTATTGCCAGCTTACTTTATTTGTTAATTATGTTATTAAGCATAAACATTTATTGAATGTCTACTCTATGCAGATCACACTGAACATTACACAGAACACTTACGTAGGCATTATGGAATATGTGGGTTGTCTGTGAATAAACAGAAGGCATAGTCTTTAGTTAATAAGTGAGTACAAATACAGTATAAAAAGTAGGTGTGCATCCACACAAAGCAAAGGAATGATCTGAGTAGGTTAAACTCAACTAGAGAAAATGCCAATTTAAATTGCATGTAAGTTAAATTATTGCAATATGTTCCATAAATAGGACTGTTTTGAAGCAGCACTAGAATGCTCATTTTGTTCAATAAGGCAATTAACTTGCCTTTACCTGCGGTCAGTAGAAATACCTTTCAGGCACACGAATAAATTTCCATCATATTTCCTCACAAAATTTTTATGTATTCTTCATATTTTGGATTTTTTTCTTTGTTCTATGAAATGTATCACTTTCTGACTCAAAGACCAAGGTAGACTACCAGTGATTATCTCAACGGAAGAGTGAAGTCTATAATAGATTAGTGTCATTTAATTTATCCTTATTTACAACTAAGGGACTATAACAAATGATTGTTGCATTATGAATGTTGAGAATGATATCATGGAGTTATTTTATTAACAATTCCTCCCACACATATCTCTTAACCTTCTTGCAGATGAAGGTCTTCGAATATTTTTAAATCTTGGTTAAAATTTATATTGCTTTGGACAACAACTATAGAAATACTATGTTAGAATATGGTGAATAAATATATAACTTGTGATACTGGGGAAAATATAACCTTCTCAAATGTCATTGGCAGCAGAAACCCCTCTGACTAGTTCTATATCTGTTCCAAATGTGGATTTAGGTGGGTCTTGTTTTTGTGTTGACTTTGCTATGGAAGATGCTATGTTTATCTGATATAGTTTCCTGATTTTTCACCTGATGCCATTTTCTGATTAGCTTTGTTAGAGCTAAAGATGGGTATAGTATCATTTTAGAAGGAAGGAATGTTATGGGTAGGGCGTGCAAAAATTATTTCTCCATTTACATGTAAGATTCAAATGCAATATTTTTCTTTAAGTCATACTTTGAGCCTATTCAGAAGATTTTTCTCTGAACGCGGTTTACCTAGCTTGGCCTCCTTGGGGTTAACTCTGAAGGTGTGTGAAATTTAAACCTACTTATGTGTTTTAAATAGACTTTTACTAATTTAAAGCCCTTCATATCTTATAAACAAAGCATAATCTGCAAGCTAAGTCAGTGGATAGTGAACATATTTTGAGGGGTAAAGGGAAGTTAACATATCTTGTAATTGTTCTTTCCTGCTATGATCCCAAAGCCAGGCAGAAGCTGTGTTGGGAATAGTAATCCATTTTTCATATCTTTCAATAAGTTCTAGTAAAGAACGCTCCAATTTTTAGTAATACTTCAAATAAACCATTCTCTGCAATGTATCTAGGTTGGGATTTTCTTTTCAGAACATTTTTTGAACAGAAACCTTTTTAAGTAACCGGTTCCTCCAGGATCTACTATGAAGTTGTCGGCAAGATGCTTCGATTAATAATCCATTTACAAACTGTCCTTCTATGATAAATCATTTAGAATGGTTTAATTGAGTGTGCAATGACTGTCTAGTATGAAGGTTTAAAAGTGGCAATAGCATATCTGTCCTTTCAAGCTACAGTAGGCAGTGTAAGAATCTGGGATATGAAAATACTATCGGGAGGTTGCTGTTTGGCTTCTGGTGAAATAGCCACTGGATATTGTGGAAAGTCAGAGAGGAAAGATTTGTCCTCAGTAGAGTTGATGACTTATAACCAGGTATTACATATAGTCAATTTTAACTCAGGGAAGAAATTTCTAATAAGTTTGAGTTATGTACATACTTACCATAACCTTTGCTGTTAGATTGATGTACACAGAGTTCTGGATTATATAACTATTTAACATATATGTACATATGTATAATTACATTTTTGTCTAATTTTTTTTCTCAATAATTCACTTGCTACTTATGTTCGTGTGTGTGTCTGTGTATAACATCTTTTGGGAGGACAATATAGATTTTTTGATATAGCATCATTTTGAGATTTTTAACAGTCATTTGAGAAGGTAAATTGATTATTTTATTTACTTGCTAAGAAATTAACAGTTTGATGTTTTCTCTGTTAGGTAACAAACTTCTCATGAGATACAAGTTCAGGATTTTGTCAGTATTCTGTTAATAGTCAGTATGTGAACACTATGGGATATTGTTAACTACCTTCTTTTAAGAACTCACCTCTTTTGGTTTGGCATAAATTCCTCGTAGGTTCTTCTTTTAACTCTCTGGTTTTTCTATTAACGTTCTTCATAGAAAACTCTTTTTTTATACATCTCATCAGGTTTTTGTTCCCCAGATCTCTTTGCATAACTCTCATGTACTCTGTCCTTTCTACGTTCAGGGTGTATCTATTCTGGTGAATTTGACTCTTCTTATTTAGTGACTCATATGTCTAAATATCACCCTTATGTTTAATTTTGGACATGGATTTCACTCTGATTTCTACTTATATAAATTTTATGGATAAGTCTGTGGTGTTCAGACTCAACATGAATAAAATCAAGTACATCATGACTTCTCTTATCTCGTGTTCTCAATCTCATATGTTGTTTCTGTTAGAACTTCACCATCTGTCTGGTCATCACACATTATAAATGTAGTCAACCTTAATTCCATTTTCTCATCTTTTTTCTCCTCTACAAACATTTCAATCATTTACAAATATTTCATCCATCTTTTTTTATAGTATATCCTTTCAATTCTGGTTTTCACTTTTTTCTTATGTCTTCACATCCCACCTATGCCTGGGATTTTTTTTTTTTTTTTTAAGTGTCTTAAAGCTTCTCTCAAGGACCCACTCAAACATTTCTACTGGTAGAAGGCTGTTTTCTCTGTACTCTTTTACATCATGTGCACATGGTACCATATCTAAGTTTTTCCAGTATAAGCTCATCTACTTCTCTGCATTTTCCTATCAAAATTTAAGTTCTAAAATGTAGAGGCTAATTTGCGACGACGTGGATGGAACTAGAGGGTATCATGCTTAGCGAAATAAGTCAATCGGAGAAAGACAACTATCGTATGATCTCCCTGATATGAGGGAGAGGAGATGCAACATGGGGGGTTAAGGGGGTAGGAGAAGAATAAATGAAACAAGATGGGATTGGGAGGGAGACAAACCATAAGTGACTCTTAATCTCACAAAACAAACTGAGGGTTAATGGGGGGATGGGGGTTGGGGGGGGTGGGATTATGGACATTGGGGAGGGTATGTGCTATGGTGAGTGCTGTGAAGTGTGTAAACCTGGCAATTCACAGACCTGTACCCCTGGGGATAAAAAGATATTATATGTTTAAAAAATAAATAAATTAAAAAAAAATGTAGAGGCTATATATGTATTTGTACCCCTTTGGGTGTGATTCACAGTTTGTATGGAATGGGTACACTATATATTTGTTTAAATGAGCTGAACTCAGAAAATTTTATTTATTTATTTATTTAAAGATTTTATTTATTTTATTTGACAGGAAGAGATTACAAGTAGGCAGAGAGGCAGGCAGAGAGAGAGGAGGAAGCAGGCTCCCTGCTGAGCAGACAGCCCGATGCGGGGCTTGATCCCAGGACCCTGGGATCATGACCTGAGCCAAAGGCAGAGGCTTTAACCCACTGAGCCACCCAGGCGCCCCTCAGAAAATTTTAATAATAAAGAGTTGGTCATTTCTTTGGGCAAATTGGCCTTTGTTTTCTATGGAGGATAATATATCAGGAATTGCTTGCTTGACAAATACATATTTTGGGAATATATATATATATATATATTAGGATGAAATGTAGTTTCATTTTTTAAAATATTTTCAATTATTTTATTATTTTTTATTATTGTGTTCAGTTAGCCAACATATAGTACATCATATTTGATGTAGTGCTCAATGATTCATTAGTTGCTTATAATACCTAGTGCTCATCACAACATGTGCCCTCCTTAATACCCATTACCTGGTTATCCCAACACCCCACCCCCTCCCTTCTGTAACCCTCAGTTTATTTTCCAGAGTCCAGAGTCTCACATCGTTTGTCTCTTTCTCTGATCTCTTCCCATTCAGTTTTCTCTTCCTTCCCCTATGGTCCTCTGCTCTATTTATTATGTTCCACATGTGAGTGAAACCCTGTAATTGTCTTTCTCTGCTTGACTTGTTTCACTCAGCATAATCTCCTCCAGTTCCATCCATGTTGATGCAAATGTTAGGTATTCATCTTTTCTGATGGCTGAGTAATATACCATTGTATATATGAACCACATCTTCTTTATCCATTCATCTCTTGAAGGACATCTCTGTTCTTTCCACAGTTTGGCTACTGTGAACATTGCAGCTACGAACATTGGGGTACATGTGCCCTTTTTTTCCCACTACATCTATATCTTGGGGTAAAACCTAGTAGTAGAATTCCTGGGTCATAGGGTAGCTCCATGTTTAACGTCTTGAAGAACCTCCATACTGTTTACCAATGTGGCTCTACCATCTTGCATTCGCACCAACAGTGTAAGAAGGTTCCCCTTTCTTCACATCCTCACCAACATTTGTGTTTCCTGTCTTGTTAATTTTTGCCATTCTAATTGGTATTAAGGTGGTATTCCATTGTGTTTTTGATTCGTATTTCCCTGATCTAGTTTCATATTTTAAAAAATTTACTCAGAATTATTTTCTCTTTTATTTTTTATTTTTATTTGACCCGACTTTTATGAACGAAGAGAGCATAGTAGCTCTTTACAGGTGATTATTACCATAAGCAACTAAATGGCTACTTATTGGGCAACCACCAGGTAACTAAAGTCTTACCAAGATATTGAGGTACTGGAGATAAGACTATTTTGAAATTTCCAATGTACAGCCTTTTGTAAAATTCTGTTGCCAAAGGACATCAGTGTGGGTAGCAGTATAAAAGTAACCTACTGGCCTTTGAGTGCATTCCCAATGAGTAGTGTAATATGTGACCAGACTGCCAATACATTTGGCTTTGAGTAAACTTGCCCCTGAAAATCCCAAGAAAGTCATTATTTATACACTATAGTTGTTCATTCCCTTTCTTTTATATTGCAGTTTCGCCTGGCATTCTCTTTTTTTCATAGGGAAAGTAATCCAGGTATGAATCTAAGGACAGGAATCTCCAAGATGCCATAGTTTGAACTTGGTACTATGGCAATCATCTGTCCAAGCTGAAACAGTGTGACCCTTAAGAAAATGAACTTAATGTTATTCAAATTTTCAAAAAGCATGAATAAGACAGTCCATTTGACTTTAAATACATCTTGTTACAGATGATTTGGCCATTAACCTTGGCAATGTCGATCTGTTAGTATCATAGTCTATGCAATTACTCTTCCTGATAATAGAGGTGTACTTTACAAGGATCCATGCACTACTGTCTTCTTAAAACAATATCAGGGAGGTAAGGCTGAGTGAGGGAAGAGGAAAGGAGAGAGAGAAAGAAAAATGAAGAGGAGGAGAGGAGTTGGTAGAAGAGTAACGGGCAAAAATTGTAAAAGAGGACAAAGGAAACAAGCACATAGATATGTACTAATAAAAATAGTCAAATCTACAAAGGTACAGATCACTGCCTGCAATAGTGAGTTTATAGTACCTCCGAGTACTCCTTTCTCTTGCAGGTACTGTGAAATGTGATCCAGGAGCTACACTTATGTCTTATCCTCCTTCCACAGCCTCCTGGTTGAGTCATGGGATATTTGACTTAATCATCTGCCTACTGTTCATTGAACCAGAGACAGTCACCTGATTCTGGGAGAATAATTCATATTCTTCCTGCTAGGAACTTGGAATAGGGGCACAACAATTCTAGTTAGTCTCTCTTGGTCCCTTGAACTGAGATGATCTAGACTCAGGAACTGAGGTTGCCTTTCTGGAGAAGGCATGTTTGTAAGATGTTTATGGAAACGTTAAGAAAATCAATCTTCAGAGAAAGAGATAATACTAAAGCAATATCCCAGAGAGTGAAGGAAACAAGATCTCATGTAGCTGTAGACATAAGGAGAGAATAAATTAGAGCGCTTGCCAGCCTTCTAGTTGGTGGCTTCATCCTATCACATAGGCCAGCTACGTTTCTTGCCTTTGAGTTCTATTCTTTTATTAGTCAGCTTTGGCACCATCACGAAATACATTAGAGGGGGTGGCTTAAATAACTAGAGCTTTGTTTTCTCAGTATTCTATATGCTAGAATTCCTTTATCAGGGTGCCAGTGTAGTCTTGTTCTAGTAAGAGTTCTCCTTCTGGCTGCAGATAGCCATGTTCTTACTGCGTTATCACATGGCCAAGTGAGAGGTGTCCAGTGTCTTTTCCTCTTCTTATAAGGCTACTAGCTACATCATGACAGCCCCCTTCCATGACCTCATCTAAACCTAATTATCCTCTCAATGCTTCATTTCCAAATACCATTACAGTGTGGCTTAGGGCTTCAAGGTATGAATCTGTGAGGCATATAATTCCATTTATAGCTATATCATTTCAAACCAGGCAGGACCCTTTATTTATGTTTCAGGTAGTTCTAGTGGAAATGACCTGAGAGTCTGTATTATAACTAAGTTCCTCTTGTCAATCGTTTTTCTTGTTTACAAATTATAGTGGAGAAATTCTGTACCACAGGAGTGTGAAGAGTTGAATTAAGGAATCAACATCAGCTAATAAATATTTAGCTCATTGTTGGCTGGAAAGAGGGACAGTCAATAGTCAGGAGTAAGACAATAGCTAACAGATAGCAGGAGAGGATTGTTGAGAAACATGAGATTCTGAAGTGTTTATAACTTACTGTAGTGTATGTGTGGGGACAGAAGGTGATTCAGCCAGCCTGAATATATAGTTCTGGTGAAGAGAGATGCTAGCGTTATGTAGCTCTCATGTTAAACTGTTCAGACTTAAAATCTAAAGCAAACACCCATGGCTAAAACACCATCTATTATATGTAATGAACTTAAATAAATGAATCATGAAACCCCCAAATCATTCTTAATTTCTCTCTTCTCTTCAGGTATTAAATTTAAATAATGCCCAAATTATTTGCAGTACTATCTTCAAAGCTTTCAGTGTGTGTCTTCTTTTCCCATCTTCAGTACAACCTCAATATAACTTTATTTCTCACCTCCACTGCTCTAATAGCTGTCCCTTTGCCTTCTTGCTGTTATTATTCACCCTTTCCAAACTATTTTCCTTAAAGTATCTGGAGAAATCTTCAAATCATAGAAGTGTGATATCCTTTTTTTGCTTAAAATTTTTCATTTCTTCCAAATTGTCTGTTGGATTAAGTTCAATCTCTGTTTCATGATTATAAACCCCTCCACGTTCCCCATACTTTTACTTCTTAGAACTTCATGCCTGGAACTCTGAGTTTCAGTAAAATTTAACTGCTTTTATTTCTCATCATGTAACCACCTCCCAGATAAAAAATCAAGAACTTTAACAGATTCCCTTTACATTGACTGCATAAAATCTCTTCATGATCCCTCAAAATATTTCATTCTCTCTAAAATAAAACCATCATCACCATAGATTATTTTCACTGCTTTTTATCCATGTTGTTGTTTGTGGCAGTATTTCACATGTTTTTGTTGCTATATAATATTTCACTGTATCAATTTGCAACCATTTCAAAATTCATTATACTGTTTATGGACATTTTAGTAGCTTCCAGTTTAAGATGATTACAAATGAAGCTGTTGTGAGCAAGCTCATATATGTCTCGATTCATATGTACTTTGATTTCTATTGGGTATATACCTGAGTGAATTATATTCTTATGACCCAATCCAATTTTTTTAAAAGAGCATTTTGAAAAAATTTATTTGAGAGAGAGCACAAACGGTGGGGGGAGGGGGGAGGGGAACGGGCAGAGGGAGAGGCAGACTCTCTGCTGGGCAAGGAACCTGATATGAGACTGGATTCCAGGACCCCGGGATCATGACCTGAGCCAAAGGCAGACGCTTAACTGACTGAGACACCCAGATGCCTGACTTCACCCAATTTAAATGTCATTTCCTTTAAGAAGGCTTCTCTACTCCCCAATCCCAGTTTGGGTTAGTTGGTCATCTTCGTTGTGTCTATGAAATCCTATGCTTCTCTTTTAAGAAATCACTTATCAATCTATAATGAAATGTGTTTGGAAGCATGATTTCCTCAACAGAGTTTAAGTTCTTTTTTTTTTTTTTTTTTTTTGACAGGAAGTTGGATTTATTGGTTGGCATGAATATGATGGGAAGGGGTAGTGCCATGGTTCTCATGAGTGCAGAGGCCTCCATTTGTCCAAGGGACCATGGTTTGGGATGTATTTGACCCCACAGCCATCTGGGATAAGCCGCTTTTCAGCCACCATGTCTTCAAATTCATCTGCATTGAACTTAGAAAAGCCCCACTTCTTGGAGATGTGGATCTTCTGGCGGCCAGGGAACTTGAACTTGGCCCTGCGTAGGGCCTCAATCACATGCTCCTTGTTCTGCAGCTTGGTACGGATGGACATGATGAGTTGGCCAATGTGGACCCTGGCTACTGTGCCCTGGGGCATTCCAAAGGCACCCCGCATACCTGTCTGCAGGCTGAATTGGAGATAGCCATGAAGTCAGACCCTAGCTTCCACCAAAAAGGGCTGTCTTCAAGGTCCCTTAGGGCAACCCATACAATCAACAGGCTGCATACACTACGGAGGAGGCTACTGTTTGCAGCCATGGGACACTGGGCCCCCATAGACAAAGAGCACAGTCAGCTTAATTGGCTGCAGAGATTTTAAGTTCTTTAGGGGTAATGTAGCTGCCTCATTAAATTTTGTATTTGTAATAACTATCAGAGTTTCTTGCACAAGGAAAATGTTTGGTGATATATAATATTAAGGCAATCATATATATGTAAACCTACTGGGGGCACCTGAGTGGCTCAGTTGGTTATGTATCCCACTCTTGATTTCAGCTCAGGTCATGATCTCAGGGTCATGAGATTAAGCCCCGCATTTTGGTCCATGCTCATGGGGTAGTCTTGTTCTCTTCTCTCCCTCTGCCTGCACATGTACCTTTTTTCCTCTCATTCTCTCTCTCTAAAATAAATAAATAAGTCTTTTTTAAAAAGCGGAAAAAAAAAAACAAAACTCCTGAAGGATACTGAAGAGTCCTAGAATTTTCTAAATAATAAATAGTAAAATTTATGATCAACTTCTAGGTAATGAGATTGATGTTAGGTGATATTGGAGATACCAAACAATAAAAAACTGAATCCTGCCCTCAAGCAGTATACATTTTTGCTCAGAAGAATGAATTGATATTCATAAAATACTAGAAGTCATTAGTTACTGAACTGTATGGTAAAAAGTCTCTTCATATAAACAGGTTTCAGAGAAAAGGCAAGACTGCTGAAGTTGAAACATTCTGTAAGATAGCTAGTATGAGCATTGAAGGAGGAGTATCATGTTTTAGGAAGGAATAAAAGAGGGAGACTGGGGAATAATACAATGATCTCAGATCTGGTAAATTTAGCTTTCATTCTTCCCATCACTTCTGTGGAGTAAAATTATGTTTTGGGACAGATTTGCTTTACTCCTGGAATAAAGTAGATTTCTTATAATCACAGAATCTCCAATGCCTTGTGAAATAAATTGGCTTTCATTCTTATACACAGTGGAATCCAATTGCAATATTTCATGAAAGGAGATGATAAATCTTGTGGAACATGATTAGGGTCAGAATTATGGCAGCGATAGTAAAAGCTTTGGAGAGAGGGAGAGAGAAACATGTGGAAGGCATTAAAAGGAAGGCTAAATAGACCATGGTGGTTCTGATGAAGTTCTAGAATCTAGGTGAGGTTCAATGGGGCGAGGTCCAGAGCTGATGGCTAAGAAAGAATTCTTAAGACGTCTCTGGTGCAAGAAGGTGATATATTAAAGCATGGGGACAGGACCCGTGGGCAGGAAGAGATGCTGCCTCAGGGATGTGAGGAGTGGTCTATTATATACTTGTAAGTTGGGAGGGGGTTAGGGATGGCGAAAGTCTAAGGAATTTTGGAAGCGAGGTTTCTAGGACCTTGAGGGGCTAGCTATTGTTTGGGAAAAAAAGTTATTTATTACCAGTAATAAAACCTTCTCACTAGACCCTTTAGATGTATTTCAGTGGGCCATATGCTTGGGAATGATTGTAGACACTATCTTGGAGGTTTAGAGATTAAGTTTCCAAAGGAATTGTTAAAGTAGACTTATAGGATCCTGTTTGGGGGTAAGGGTCAGTCAGGCTAGGATTGCCCTTTGCCCTTGTAAAGCCTTAAGGTGGGGGTAGTTGAGTCCCTAGAGGAGAGTCACTCTGCCTGTTTTAAGGGCTTGTCAGTTGGTAAGGAAATTTAATAATTTTTCTTCTGCCGCTATTTCCCACATCAGTACCAGGATATGGTCTTGAGAGGTGATTTTTAATGAAAAAATCCTTCTTAAGAGTATAGAGTCATCTCTTGGATCTAACTAACATTTGACTACAAAATTCTTATATCGAAATGTTGTTATGCTCAATTATAAGAATTAGCTTGCATTCATGTCTCATTAGAGGCTTTATGAGTTATTGGTTTATATATCTCAGACACACATATAGAATGAAGGAGTTACAGGCAGTTTTCATCAACAGATTGAGAAAGGTCTCTATAACCAGAGTTCTTAGGCTTTGAGAAGTGTTTTAACAGAAGGTGACTCCAAAGCTGCTGCCTAAGAGTTTCTCACTGTAGTGGTACATCAGAATCACAGGGTCAGTGATGAGCTTGTTGGGAAGGAAGACCTTCCTCTGCCCTATATGGTTCTTCTAGACAGATTAACAGGAGAAAACCAAATTTAATAGGTATACAAATAGGGAAACACAGACATGAAATTCCAAAGACAGTGAGGCAACCCAAAGCTTATATGAGCTAAGGAGAAAAGGTAGTGTTGGAGAACAGAAAGGGGAGAAGGCTCATTAACAGAAATGGGAAAGGAAGTGTTTTGAAAAATAAGGATTGCACTATTATGCAGGTAGGTTTCTTGCATAAGGGGGTGTCTTCTTTAATATCTCTCTTCCTGGTATGGGATTTCCTTCCCAGTGCAAATTTAGGCAGTGTAGGTGGAAGCATGAAGCTTTTCCTGCATCTGCTGGGTTTTGATTACTTTTAACTTGAAATAATCTTTATACCAAAAGTGACCCATCTCGGGGACACCTGACCTTATCCCCTACAACATTTATAAATATCATTGCCTAGGCACCACCTCTAGTGGTTTTCATGAGTCGCTTGGTAATCACCATTAAAAAGCAGGAAGGACCAAGGACCTTGGGTTTGGATGATCTTTTAAATACAACACCAAATCATGATCCATGAAAGAAAAAATTATAAGTTGGACTTCATTAAAATTAATTACTTATGCCCTGGGAAAGACACTCTTAAAATAATTAAAGACTAATCCATGGTGTAGAAGAAAAATCTTTGCAAATTACATATAGATAAAGTACCAATATCCAAAATATAAAGAACATATAAAATTAAAGAATCAGAAAACAAATCAATAAAAATAATGGCCATGCATGTGAAGAAACAAATCATCAAAGTAAATGTGCAGATGGCAAAGAATCATGCAAAAAATGCCCAACGTCAGGTACCATTAGTTCATTGAAAATTTAAACAATAAGATACCAGTACATGCCTATTTAAAATGGCAAAAATCAAAACACTGAAAACAATGAGTAACATGGGAAGCAACTGAACTCTCATTCATTGCTGATGGTAATGATTAATGATACAGCCCCATTGGAAGATAATCTGGTGGTTTCTTATCAACTGAATATACTCATCATACAATCTAGGAGTTTTGCTCTTTGGTATATACTCCAAAATGCTGAAAACTTAAATTCCTGCATACAAGTGCTTATAGCATCTCTGTTATTATGAAAACACAAAAGCAATCCAGATGTTCTTCAATAGGTGAATGGATAAACAAAGTATAGTGCATTCAGGTGATAGAATATTATTCCAAGAGAAAAAGAAATTAGCCATCAAGCCATGAAAATACATGGAGAAACATTAAATGCATATTGCTAAATGAAAGAAGCCATCCTGAAAAGGCTATGTATTTTATGATTCCAATTCTATGACATTGTGGAGTAGGCAGTACTTTGAAAACATTGAAAAGATCAGTGTTTAGCATAGGTAGTAGGGAATTGGGGTTGGGATGAAGGGGTGGAGCACAGCTTTGGGCTGTGAAACTATTCTGTATGATACAGCAATGATGGTCATGTGTCATGATATATCTTTCAAAACCCATAGACTGTACAATACAAAGAGTGAATCCTATTAAAATCTCTAGACTTTAGTTAATATTAATGTGTCAATATTGATTCATCAATTTTTTTTAAAGATTTTTTATTTATTTATTTGACAGACAGAGATCACAAGTAGGCAGAGAGGCAGGCAGAGAGAGAGGAGGAAGCAGGCTCCCAGGGAGCCTGATGCGGGGCTCCATCCCAGGACCCTGGAATCATGACCTGAGCCGAAGGCAGAGGCTTTAACCCACTGAGCCACCCAGGCGCCCCTGATTCATCAATTAACAATCATACCACACTGTGGCAAGATGTAAAAAAAATATATATTGTCAAAGACTTTGCATGGGACTGAAAGTCTGTAGAACCTCTCTTTACTATCCATTTTTCTATAAACTTAAAAGTATTCTTAAAATAGCCAAAGTCTTTTAATTAAAAACAAACTGTCTAGGTTATTCTAATATGCTGACACGGTGGAGAATTAATGAACTACGATGTCTGATTTGGGATCTGCAAGAAATTTGTGGCAATTTATCCAAATAAGGAAAACAGCAGGACAATTGGTGGTATAAATGATGGAGTTCTGTAGAAGATATTACTGTTTTGAATTGCCTGTTAACAATACAGGTAGAGATGCCCAGAAGACATTTCTTTCTTTCTGTTACTATGTTTCATATGCTATTTCAGATTCAAAACTTTTTCCCTACTGTCATTATCCAAGCAATATTTGAAAAACCAATCACAGTTTAACATTTAAAAGCCTAATGGATTTGAAAAGAATGACTCTGAGCAACCTCCTAATTAGAAAATATTGCTGGGCTCAAGTTTCTATCCATAGCAACAATGCTTAAATGTTATCTCCTGCTTTGCCTGTAGGTATGTATTTTGCTACAAAATAATATACTTTTCCTAGATGTGTAATTTTAACTTCAAAAGAGAGAGAGAGGTAAAGAGAAGGAAATAGGCACTAAAAGCACCCTATAGTGTTTGGCATAACAAAAGCATACATATGCGTAGTAGAAATTCTCATAACTAAATGGAAAATGAAATGTATTCCTCCAGAGACAGAAGTATTTCTTAGATAACCAAATAAAACTTCGGTTTAAAGGTATTTCTTTTGTTTGTGGCTACTCAGAGTGTTCTACAATTCCTTTCAAAGCAATTAAGAACTGCATTTTGAACTCTGATGTTGGTTTCATTTATCCTTTCCCCTTGCTACGGACACTCTAGTGGTTCATCAAAATGCAGTCTTATCTCTGGAATTTAGAATATTCCAAACAGTACTAAAAATGAATTGGTTTGGTAAGATAAAGCTGAAGTATCATTCTTTTCATTTTTATATAGTTAAAGTTGTCAGTTATTGAAGGTGAGATATTTAAAGTTTTTCTGTATATGCAAAATGAAACAAAGAGAATTGAAGTGATTATTATCCATAAGCATTGAATTGAAATTACATTTACATTTGACAGGAAACATTGTGTAATATTAAGATATATAGTGTATTACTTTGGTACATTTATATATGTATGAGGATGACGTATAGATGTATTTATATATGATTTCTTATGTGGTGATATCATATTACATAAATATAGTACAATTTTATTGCTTATATTCATTATACTGTGTGTTAGATCTGTATGGCATATTTACTACTTGTTAATAAGTTTGTCTCTAAACACTATTAGTCTCCCTACGCCATCCTCTGATAACTGTTATTTTACTATGTTTTGTATTAGTTGAACTTTATTGGTTTCCACAAATAAGTGATATCATACAGTACTTAATTTTCTCTGACTGACACTCTTTAATCTCATGTGCTCAAGTTCTGTCTGTGTTGTGGCAAATGGGAGGAAATCTTCCTTTCTTATAGTTATACACAATATACTAGTATTGGTGTATATGTGGCACATCTGTTTTATCCATCTGTCCATTGATGGCAATTTTGTTTTTTTCCATTATCTTGACTACTGTAAATAATGTTGCATTAAACATGGAATGCAGATGGGTTGTTGAAATCCTGTTTTCATTTTCTTTGGGTATATATATTTAGAAGTGCAATCGATGGATCTTATGTGAGATTTATTAAGTTCTTTGAGGAACCTCCACATTGTTTTGGATAGTGGTTGGATCAATTTACATTCCCACAGCAATATATAAGGTGGTTTTTTTTTTTAACCACATCCTCACCAGCACCTGTTTTCTCTTGCCTTTTTTTGCCATTCTAACAGGTGTGAAGTGATACTTCATTGTGGTTTTGATTTGCATTTCCCGGATGACTAGTGATTTTGAGTATATTTTTATGTTTCTGTTGTCCATTTTGATGTCCTTTTTGGAGGAATATCTCTTTAGTTCTTCTGTCCATTTTTAATTTGCCACTTTGGGGTTTTGTTATTGAATTGCCTGAGTTCTTTGTATATTTGGGGATATTAACCCCTTATCCAATATATGGTTTGCTAATATTCTCTCCAGTTCTATAAGTTGTCTCTTCTTTTTGTATTTTTTTTCCTACTCTTATGCAGAAATTTTTGATTTTGATATAGTATCTGTTGATTTTTGCTTTTGGTACTGGTGCTTTTGGCATTATGAACAAGAAATTATTGCCAAAAACAGCATTGATTAGCTTTTTCCTTATCTTTTTCCCAGGAATTTTATGAGTCCAGGTCTTCTGTTTAAGTCTTTTCCATTTTGAAGTTAATTCTTTTGAGTAGTTTTGAGATAATGGTCAATTTCATTGTTTTGCATGGGTTTCTCCAGTTTTCCTATTACTGTTGGTTGAAGTGAGTATTCGTTCCCCATTGAGTATTCTTGGCTCCCTTGTCTTGTATTAGTTGAGCATATAGCTGGAGTTCAACTGTTTCATTTTGAATTTATTTCTGTAAGTTGTGAGGTTTTAGGTAAAAGTTGATTTCCTTGGGCTATAGATGTCCAATTGCTCTGTCACCATCTGTTTAAAAATCTCCCAGGGCACCTGGGTGACTGTCATTAGGCATCTGACTTTGGTTCAGGTCATGATCCCAGGGTCTTGGGATCTAGCCCCACATTGGGCTCCCTGCTCTGTGGGAGGCCTGCTTCTACCTCTCCCACTCCCCCTGCTTATGTTCTCTCTCTCACTGTTTCTCTGTCTCTCTCTGTGTCTAAAAAATAAATAAATAGTCTTTAAAAATATATTTTAAAAAATCTTTCCCTCCTCAATTGAATTGCATTTATTTATTTATTTATTTATTTAAAGAGACAGAGGGAGGGAGGGAGAAAGAAAAGAGCAGACAAGTGGGGGAAAGGGCAGAGGGAGAAGCAGACTGCTTGCCCAGCAGGGAGCCTGACATGGGGCTGGATCCCAGGACTCTGGGACCAATATCTGAGCTGAAGGCAGCTGCTTAACCAACTGAGCCGTGCAGGCCCCCCTATTGAATTGCTTTTAGATCTTTGTTATAAGTTGAAGATATTTGTGTAGATCTACTTCTGGGATCTCTATTTTGTTACATTTTTCTGCATATCTATCCTTTCACCAAAGTCACACTCTTTCATTACTGTTGCTCTATAAGCCTTTTTGTTGGGAAGAATGATTCCTCCCACCTTATTATTATTATTATTATTATTATTATTATTATTATGTTACGATTTTATTTATTTGAGAGAGAAAACATGACCAGGGAGAGAGGCAGGCAGAGGGAGAAGCAGGCTCTCTCCTGAGCAAGGATCCAGATGTGGGACTGGATCCCAGGACTCTTGGATCATGACCTGAGCTGAGGGCAGATGCTTAACTGACTAAGCCACCCAGGTGTCCCTCCTCCCACCTATTTTTATCAAAAGTGGTTTATATTCTGTCAGTCCTGTGCCTTTCCATATAAATTGTTGAATAATTTTGTTTATATCTACAGAAGTACTTGGGGGAAGTTTGATAGGAATTGTGTTAAATTTACATACCAATTTAGGCAGAATTGACATCTTTACTATGTTGAGTTTTACAGTCCTTGAGTATGATAAATCTTTCTAATTAAATATCTTGTACACGTTTTGTTCATTTTATACCTAAGAATTTCATTTTCTTTAAAGCAATTGTAACTGGCATTTTGTGCTATGACTAAGATGAGCTCACTTACTGTTCCTGGGAATGGTTTTGTTTGTTTTTAAAGACAGTTCTTGAGACTCTATGTGGATGTTCAAGTCATCTTCAGTCAAGAGACAATTTGAAGTGAATTTTGTGTGGGTAGAATAAAGTTGGCTCCTGTTTTTATCTATTTTACTAATCTCTGTCTTTTCTTTTGTGCATTTATACCATTTACATATAAATTATTAATATATATTACATAACTCTACCATTTTGTTTACTATTTCTTTTCTTTGTTTCTGCTTTCCTTATTCCTTTCTCCTTTTAGTGGGTGATTTTCATATTTTTTTTCATCATTTAAAAAAAATTTTTTGTATAGTTGTATTTGTGGTTGGTATATGAAATAAAATACACAAACATAACAACATTGAATGCCACATCAAATATGACTTATGAATTAAATGATAAGGGCTCGTGGGTGGCTCGGTTGGTTAAGTGTCTGACCCTTGATTTCCCCTCAGATCATGATCTTGTGGTCCTAAGATCAATCCCCATGTCTTGCTCTGCTTGGCGTGGAGACTGCTTTGGATTCTCTCTTTCTCCTGCTCCCTGCCCCCCACTGACCCTGCTCACTCTCTTGTTTTCACTCTCTCAAATAAATTAACTTAAAAAAGGAAATAAATGATAACAAGGATCGTCCGTTATATTTATCCTTATTTTTCTTTTTTCCTTTCTGAAGTTCTAAGCCTTCACTTTCCATTTCTTTTCTTTTTGGAGAACTTTCTCTAGCCATTTTTGACATGTTAACTTGCTTTTCCCATTCCACTCTTTTCTTTCTTTTTCTGGCACTCCCTTGATACAAATGGTGGATGTTCTGGTTTTATCCCACAGGTTTCTGAGGCCTTGTTCTTTTTCCTCTTATTCTCTTCTCTGCTTTTCAATTTGTGTGAATTCTACTGATCTATTCTGAAGTTTATGGATTCTTTTCTTGGCCTCTTTCACATATGTATTGAGATCATGCATTAAACTTTTATTTCATTTTTTGTCTTTTCCAGCTGTATTGTTTCTATTAGGTTTTTTTCCATGCTTCTGTATCTTTGCTCAAATTTTGTACTCTTTCATTTGTTTAAAGATATAATTTTGTGATGAAGCATTTTTATGATGTCTTCGTCCCTGCTGGTTAGGCCCATGTGTGCAGAAGGTATTCCCTAGCCTCATTGTGCCACTTGGGACATAGGCAATACTGGATTTGTGGGACGGGGAGCATTTCTCCTAGCCTGCTCTCTGGGTCAGTTCATGCAGTGAGCTCCTTGGTCAGTCTCTGCCAGTTCTGCAGGGAAAAGGAATTATCTGCCTGGGCCACTTATGCCATTGTGTGAGAGGTTGATAAATGTAGTTTCTGAATTATCCCCTATCACCAGTTTGAGGTAAGGAAATATCAGACTGGGGTTTTTTGGTTGTATTTTGTTTTTCCTGCTCTTGGGTGGTTTTTTGTTTTGTTTTGTTTTGTTTTCTTGGGTGGTTTTGTAGGAAACACCAAGTATGGATCATCTTTTCTTTATTTTTTAAAAATTTTTATAGATTTGGGGCGCCTGGGTGGCTCAGTGGGTTAAGCCTGTGCCTTTGGCTCAGGTCATGATCTCAGGGTTGTGGGATCAAGCCCCATGTTGGGCTCTCTGCTCAGCAGGAAGCCTTCTACCCCCACCTCCTCTGTCTGCCTCTCTGTCTGCTTGTGGTCTCTGTCTGTCAAATAAATAGATGAAATCTTAAAAAAAAAAAAATTCTAAAAAAAAAAATTTTTTTTTTATAGATTTATTTGTCAGAGAGAAAGAGCACACACAAGCAGGGGGAGCAGTAGACAGAGGGAGAAGCAGATTCCCTGCAGAGCAAGGAGCCCAATGCATGACTTGATCCGAGGACCTGGGATCATGACCTGAGCTGAAGGCAGATGCTTAACCAACAGAGCCACCCATGTGCCCCCCATCTTCTCTTTAGTACAGGGCTGGGAATCATGAGAATTTGTTTGCGTTTTGTTCCCGGGTGGTTGTCTAGTAGATGTAGGACCTGAGTCTTCCTCTGCTGCTAAGTGGTAGGCTTGGAAACACTAGCCTTATATAGGACCTGCTTTGTTGGCAGAGCTGACCTCTTCTGCTATCAAGTAGGAAAGGCAAATGGGAGGTACTAATGTATTTCTGCTCTTATTCCCAACGTGTGACATATGGCTCCATATTTTAAATAACTTAACTTTATCTCACCTTTAGTTTTCCTCTCTCTATATCAGTCTGATACGCCTAGCCTGTACATTACTTTTATCTATGTAAGGTGTCACATAATGTAGTTTGGGCTGAGAATTTCCCAAACTTTAATCTTAGAGTTCTCTGAAATAAATGTTACTCTCTGGAACTTTTATAAAATCATAATCTTATAATTAAATATTAAATTAGCTTAGAACACTGATGCATAGTTTTAGCCAACAGGTTTTATTTAAGATAATAAGAAAAGTTTTCTTTCATAAACATTAGAGAAACAAGTTAGAATAAATTCTCTCTAAAGGTTCGAGAATTTCTGTGATTCCAGCTCAGTTGGTTTCATTGGATAATGTTCAAATTCATGTACATCATTTGTTGGATACCTGGTTGATTTCCTATGAAATTACCATGGACAAAAAGTTCATACCAGTGTTCTCTCTTGTCATCTGTGGCTATTGTAACACATTGCCTTTCATGTACTGCATGGCCACATTGTTGCTCGTGTGTGTACGTGTGCGTGTGTGTGTACATGTATAGTGCTCTTGCATGTGTGTTTTGCCTATGTATACGAAAGAATATTAATGAAATGTAGGAAAAATAGGACTTATATTGCTCTCATGATGTTTTATATTACCATACATCTTTGGAGTATATAGTTTGTATAATACGTTATTGTCCTCTTCCATTCATTTCAAATTCCTGAAAAGGTGATTTACCTAATGTATTTTATTTCATTTTTTTAAAAGATTTATTTATTTATTTATTTGACAGAGATCACAAGTAGGCAGAGAGGCAGGCAGAGAGAGGGAGGGGGGGAAGCAGGCTCCCCACTGAGCGGAGAGCCCGATGTGGGGCTCCATCCCAGGACCCTGAGATCATGACCTTAGCCAAAGGCAGAGGCTTAACCCACTGAGCCACCCAGGCGCCCCCTACATAATGTATTTTAAAATCTTTTTTTACATGTTTACATATTGAAAAGTTTTCTACAATGAATAATTTAGGCATTCTTTTTCGACAGACAAATTTTACAAAAATCACTGAATATTATGTTTTTGATAATGAAACATAATTATCCTGGCATGTCAGTTAAATCTTACTCACAGTCACTACTATAGGTTGTAGCACAGAAGTTTGTGAGCAGATATAATTGATAATCCTTTATCCATTAATGTTCAAAACTTTTATTGAACACCTAATATATGCCCAGCCCAAGATAAGATTACAAAGATTAATAAGACTGAGTATCTTTTTCAAGTAAGAAATTGTAATGTTTTAAACTAGATCTTTCCTACCATAGAAATCCTGTTAATGGACAATAGTGTGTACTGGTTCTGCCTTTTCTCATACCCTGAGGAAATTCTTGGATGGGAAAAGGGAGGACCCATTATTAACAAGAATATTGAGTTTGACCTATATATTTTGTGATACATTTTTGTGATATTCAATTGTATTGCTAAAAATGAAAATCTTACTGAGCCATGAGCTAGAAGTTTGTTTTTGTTTTTGTTTTTATTTGGCTAGATTGGTTTTTTGTTTGAATTTTTTGTTTATTTTTGTGAAGAAGTTTACATATCAACAGTATTAAAGAAGATTTCAAAGGAGAAAAATTCTATAATTATATAATCCTAATGGCAGCTATTTTCATCCGTGTGTATTCCCTTTCTTTTCCTTTATACACTTATACACATATTTTCACATAATTGCAGCTTGCTGTACATATTGCTCTATGCTTTTTTCTTTGCTTTTTTTTTTTATTAATATATAATGTATTATTAGCCCCAGGGGTACAGGTCTGTGAATCACCAGGTTTACACTTCACAGCACTCACCATAGCACATACCTTCCCCAATGTCTATAACCCAACCCCCCTCCGTCCCCCGCAAGCCTCAGTTTGTTTTGTAAGATTAAGGGTCTCTTATGGTTTTTCTCCCTCCTGATCCCATCTTGTTTCATTTATTCCTTTCCTACCCCCAAACACCCCACGTTGCCTCTCAACTTCCTCATATCAGGGAGATCATATGATAATTGTTTTTCTCTGATTGACCTACTTTTTAATCTATGCTTTTTTCTTTTGCATTTAAAGTGATATAACTCTTAACCATGTTTTATATAAAATAAACACTTTTAATAGCCATATGACAATCTAGCATTCATGTAGGAGTTTTGTCTATGAAAGACCAAACAATGGGTTTAACATTTTTGCTCTGTTAACTGATTTTGTTTCAGGTTTCACAAATTATTTTACCTGCATACCAGTTAGTTGGGTTTATATATTACAACTTTATAAGTATGGGCTTTTCACTTAATTCAAATTAGCTTAAGGCTGAGTGTATATAGATAAATGATTTAATTACCTGAAATAATCTTGAGAAAAATGGTCTCTTTGGAGGATCACTCTTAGAGAAATATGGAGATGGGAATGGAGGTAATTTGCACTGGGGTGCAAATTCTTTTTTTCTTCTTTTTTTTTTTTTTTTTGTTTTCCTTTTGAATTTATTTATTTGAGAGAAAGAGAGTGTAGGAGGGCAGAGGAGAAAGAATCTCAAGCAGATACCCCACTGAGTGGGAGCCCCATGTGGGGCTCGATCTCAAGACCCTGAGATCATGACCTGAGTCAAAATCAACTGGTAGACACTGAACCAACTGAGCCACCCAGGCCCCTTCCCGCCTTACTTTGTACTACAGGATGATTCTCCTTGTTTTAGATACTTAGCACTATATCTTTTTGTACTTCATCATTTCTTGTAACCATGTTATTTTATGTAAATTAGATGCTTATAAAATTAATTGAATTGTATAGAAATCATGTTCTTAATCTAAGAGCAATAAATTACACATTTCCTGGATCTTACAACCATGGGATACAGGTGTAAGGTTAGTTACCATTGGTAGTAAAAAGTGGTCTTTATATGTTTTTCCCTTGATGATTTTTGATACAACATATAATATTAGTAAGCTTTGTTGTGATGCATTTAAACTCTTAACTGAGTGATGTGTCTCATTTCAATTAAATTGCTTCATTCAGATGTAATTTTTAAAGAAATAACTAAGTTTAGGCTGCCCCCTTCCCAAAAAAGAAAGAAATAACTAAGTTTATTTCTATCCTTGTGAATTGCAAACTCTTCAGCATCTGATTGAGGTTCGTGCTGTTTTCTGAACTTCACATTTTTTCCCTTGAATACCATTTAGGAACCAACTTAGTGAATGTCCACTTTTTTTTTTTGTAAATGAAAATTCCTATTTTTTTAATGGAAGGGACTTTTATTTTAATGAAAGAGTGCCTTTGCTCCTCTCTGATACACAGTTCCAGGGGGATTAAATCGTAGAGCTCTGATTAAAAATGTATCATAGTACCTGCTCCTGTGGAATAGTGTTTCCTGCTGAGAGAGCTTTGCAGTGCATGGAAGAGAACTTATAACCCCATACTTGGAGCTTTGTCTTTATTTCATCTGGGAGGTAACCTAACACGTGTAAAAAATGGATCTGCATAAATGTAAACAGGGAGATATTTCGTGCAATTTACTCAACCTAAATTTATTATGTATATATGTTGTGTTGTAACCATGTGGGATCTCATACTTTGACAGTGAACATTAACCCTGTGTTCATCCTGCGTGCAGAAAGTTCTCTTTCTTTCCTAGGTAAAACCTTGATTTTGTTTTTTATCTAGTAGACTGATTGGTATTACATTTTTGATCAGGTGGGAAATGCTCTCTGCTCAATTTATTTTTTTAAATTTTTAAAAAATTTTATTTTAGTTTTTCAGTGTTCCAAGATTCATTATTTATGCACCCCACCCAGTGTTCCCTGCAATACGTGCCCTCCTTGATACCCACCACCAAGGCTCATCTATCCCTCCTACCCCACTTCCCTCTAAAACCCTTGGTTTGTTTCTCAGAGTCCACAGTCTCTCATGGTTCCTTTACCCCTCTGATTTCCCCCAGCTCACTTCTCTTCTCCATCTCCCCATGTCCTCCATGTTATTCCTTATGCTCCACAAGTAAGTGAAACCTTATGATAATTGACTCTCTCTGCTTGACTTATTTCACTCAGCATAATCTCCTCCAGTCCCATCCATGTCGATGCAAAAGTTGGGTATTCATCATTTTTGATGGAGGCATAATACTCCATAATACTCCATGGACAATATCTTCCTTAACCATTCGTCCATTGAAGGGTATCTTGGTTCTTTCCACAGTTTGGTGACTGTGGCCATTGCTGCTATGAACTATGGGGTACAGATGGCCCTTCTTTTCACTATATCTGTATCTTTGGGGTAAATACCCAGTAGTGTAATTGCAGGGTCATAGGGTAGCTCTATTTTTAATTTCTTAAGGGATCTCTCTGCTCAATTTAATTGAATACTATTCTCATTTTTTATAAGATTGTGATTTGTGACTGTTTCTTCATACTCTTAGGTACATCAGTGAAAAACAACTTGATTTTTAGCTATCTAGATTTAAAGTGAAAATGAAAGAAAATGAAAGAGAAATTATGAGAGGAGGAACAGGGCATACTAGAGGCAGAAACAAATGAGGAATTGTTGCCAGCATACTTATTTAATTATTATGACACCTATGTTTCTTTCTACCAAATAAGATAAACTACGAGCACGTTACTAAGTCTGAGCTAAATTCAAAATCTTTATTTGTCCCAGAAATGAAGAGTAATTGCTGCCATAGACGTATTTCATTTGTATTTATTAAGGATTTCTGTACATACAAACTGTTGTATGTGACGTGGTAAAATATTAAATTGAGAAAATATTTCTTTCCATCATTCTAATCTAATCATAATCTTCCTCTAAATCATTTCTTTATGGTGCCAAAAGAGTTAAATGTATATTTTTGCCTTCAGGACCACTGATCTCTGAAGAAAACATTGAATTAAACTTTAACATGTATTAAATATCATTATAAAAAATCACACCCATTTGCTTAATTTTGATTAATCAGTCCTTCATCTGTTTTTGTCTTCCTCCTTTGAACTGCCAAATAACTTTACTTCTTTTAGTTTTATCATCACTTTGTATCACATATTTATTATTTCTCTTTTCTTATTTTTTCCACCAGATGGTAATTCCTTTTATCTGTCTGAATCTCCTAGACAATGCAGTGCAATGTTACTGGTCTAATAGGAGATATATAAGTAATGTACGGTATATATAATATATATCAAATATATACTAATAAGAAAGAAGTAATATATGGGAAATCTATATATCTTTCACACATTTCTTCATTTCTTATATGGTGAACTTCATATTCTTAATATCTTCACATGAGTGAATGAGGCTTACCAAAATTATGCAGGATAATCTGCTTAACTAACTCTCAACTGATTGCAGATGTTAACCATAATTGTAAAATACTTTCACAGCAACACTTACACCAGGGGACTCTACAGTCTAGCCACATTCGCACATGGAATTTTTTAAACACATACACACACAGACACACACTCAACTGAACCTTGCAAAACCCAGAGATTAGGAACAGCAATCCCCCCATGCAGTCTAAAGTTTAGATACAACTTTTGACTCCCTCCAGTATTATCTATTAATAGCCTGTTGCCTGGAAGCCTTACCATTAACATATGTAGTGGATGAACACATCTTTTGTATATGTATTGTTTAAACTATATTCTGATCATGTAGCAAACTAGAGAAAATAAAATCTCATTAAGAAAGTTCTAAGGAAGGGGCGCCTGGGTGGCTCAGTGGGTTAAGCTGCTGCCTTCGGCTCAGGTCATGATCTCAGGGTCCTGGGATCGAGCCCCGCATCGGGCTCTCTGCTTGGCAGGGAGCCTGCTTCCCTCCCTCTCTCTGCCTGCCTCTCTGTCTACTTGTGATCTCTCTCTGTCAAATAAATAAATAAAATCTTTAA
>NW_019154137.1:4725889-4764493 GCF_002288905.1 Enhydra lutris kenyoni
GCTATGGTGAGTGCTGTGAAGTGTGTAAACCTGGCGATTCACAGACCTGTACCCCTGAGGATAAAAATATATGTTTATAAAAAATAAAATTAAAAAAAAAAAAAGAAAAAAGAAAATAGAGCCTGAGACTCTGCCTCTCTAATAAACTCTTAGGACATGCTGATGATGCTTGTCCATGGACCACACTTTGAGTGGCGTAGAATACAAATATGTATGAGTTTTCTAAGTGCCAGGCTCTATGCAAGGGTATAATGGCTGAAAATTATAATTCTTAGTTGCTGCTCTTTTAGAGCTTAGAAGCATATGTGTGTGGGGTGCCTGGGTGGCTCAGTGGGTTAAAGCCTCTGCTTTCGGCTCAGGTCATGATCCCAGGGTCCTGGGATGGAGTCCCACATCCGGCTATCTGCTCAGCAGGGAGCCTGCTTCCCTCCCTCTCTCTCTGCCTGCCTCTGTGCCTACTTGTGATCTCTGTCAAATAAATAAATGAAATCTTTAAAAAAAAAAAGAATCAAATATGTGTGTGTGTTTGTGTGTTAGGTTAAGAAATGAATAGACCCATAATTGGATAGTGTAATTAGCATGGCAAGTTAATTTCTTCAAATCCAATCCTGAAATATTATGTAATATTTAATTTCTTTCTTTCTTTCTTTCTTTATTTTTTTAAAGATTTTATTTATTTATTTGACAGACAGAGATCACAAGTAGGCAGAGAGGCAGGCAGAGAGAGAGAGAGGAAGAGAACCAGGCCTCCCGCTGAGCAGAGAGCCCCACGCGGGGCTCGATCTCAGGACCCTGAGATCATGACCTGAGCCGAAAGCAGAGGCTTTAACCCACTGAGCCACCCAGGTGCCCCTATTTCTTTATTTTTAATGTTTAATATTTTAACTAATGGTTTAAGGAGTTTTCTGGATAGAAGTACAGCCTCAGATTTTACAATTTTTGTGCTGTGTTTTATGTCTAACCCCCCCTCCCTAGAACAATCATATTCTCTCTATCCTCAATTCTCTTCCTTTAGCCTCAGAAGCAGGGCTGTAATTGTGAGTTGGGTTTATTGTTGCAGTTATAATTAGTATTATTCCATTTAATGTCTTCTACCATACACAAATAGGTAGTATTATACACTTTTTAAATCAAACTTTTTTTGAAGTTAAAAGGTTATGACCGGAATGACTTAAATGACATAATGTTTGTTTTCCATGTTTCAACAAAAATCGTCTAAAGTATTTTTTGGATTTATCTGTTATTCCCTGTACATCCCAACCCTAAGTTTCTTGGTTCTCAATGTTCTCTACAACTGTGGGGAGCTTCAGGGTCATCAGTGGCGAATGTCACATGGCTTGGCATATAATGTCACATGAGAAATAGGCAGTCTGTGAAACTGAAACCAAGCAGAGGTTATTTTCAAAGGGAGGCTTTAATTTTACGACATCTCATTTCACCATCACACTTGTTTTGAGAAGTTTAAATGATGAGCCTTTTGGTGTGGTCATGGAGAAATTCTCATTTTGCGTAAGCTGTTTCATTATAATAAAATTACAGATTCACATGCAGGTTTTTTGTTTTTAAAGGATTTATTATTTTATTTTTAAGAGAGAGAGTGTGTGAGTGAGGGGGTGGGGGGCAGAGGGAAGAGAGTCTTAAGCTGACTCCACACCTAGTGCGGAGCCCAGTGCAGGGCTCGATCTCACTACCCTGATGTCAGGAACTGAGTTGAAATGGAGTTGGCTGCTTAATGGATTGAGCCCCATTGATCATGTTTTTGATGACAAGTCCAAGAGCTGTTTGCCTTGCCCTACATCCCAAGGATTTCACCTTTGCTTTTTTTTTTTTTTTTTTTGAGTTTTGTAGTTTGAAATTCTATGGATCATTAACTTCTATGATCTGTTAGAGTTAATTGTTAAATAAGTTGTGAAGTTGAGGTTGAGGTTCATCTGTTTTCCTGTCATGTACTATTGCTTGAGCACCATTGTTGAAAAGCCTATCCTAACTCCATTAAATAGCTTTTGCAGTTTTGCTAAAAATCAGATGGGCATATTCATGTGGGTCTGTTTCTGTTTTTTTTTTTTAAAGTAAACTCTATACCCAATGTGAGGCTCAAACTTACAATCCGGAGATCAGGAGTTGCATGTTCCACTCCCTGAACCAGTCAGACACCTCTTTTTTGTGGGTTCTTTATTCTGTTCCTTTGGTCCCTCTGTCAATATCCCTGCCATGATTTCTGTAGTTGAGTAGTAACACTTAGTATCAGTTACAGTGGTACCTTTCCCATGTGATTTTAATTTTTCCAGATCATTTTGGTTATTCTATGGCTTGAGCATTTGTGTATAAATTTTATAATAAGCTTCTCTGTGTCTACACAAATTTTACCAATATTTTGATATGGATTTTGGTAAGCCTATAGAACAATTTGTGGGGAATCAACATCTTTAGTATTCCAGTCCGTGAACACTATATGTCTTTCATTTTATTTTGTTCCTTGATTTCTTTCAGCTACATTTTATAGTTTTCTTGAAATGAGTCCTGGATATGTTTTTAGATTTACACTTCAGAAGTTTTTTTGAGCACTTGTGATTGTGTTACAATTTAATGTTAGTGTCCGTGTATTCTTTGCTTACGTATAGAAATATGTATAATACTTGCTATTTATCTTCTATCCTGTGACCTTGCTGAAAATACTTATACTAGCAGTTTTTTTGTAGACTACTTGGATTTTGTATCATGTCATCTGCCAATACTGATAGTTTTATTTCATTCTCTTTTCTGTAGTTTGTAATTTTTCTTGCTCAATTTAAAACTACAACTTCTAGCACAATGATTATTAAGAATAAGTTGTCCGAGTAGGCAGACTAGCTTTGCTCCCAATCCTCCTGGCAAACCATTTGTCTTTAACCAGCAAGTGTAATGTTAAAAGGTTTTGTGTATATGCTATTTATCAGATTGAGGAAGCTCTACTCTATTGTTATTTTTATGACTCTTTTTATCATGAATCAGTGTCAAATTTTGTTATACGCTTTTGTATGTGGCAATTAACATGATCCTGTCATTTTTCTTGTTCAGTCTGTTAATATGGTGATTACAATGATTGATTTTCAAATATTAAGATAATATTACATTCTTGGAATACAAATCAATTGTCAGTGTGTACAAATGTTTTTATACATCATTGGTTTCTATTTGTTAATATTTGTTCAGGATTCTTGTATCTATGTTCATGAGAGATTATTGTACTTTATTTATTTATTTAGCATTGTCTTTTGTTTGATACCAGGTAAATACTGGCCTCATCATAAGACTTAGGAATTATATCTTCCTCCTTAACATTTTAGAAGAGATTTTCTATAATTTATGTTAATTCTTCCTTGAAGACTTGGTAGAATCTTTACTGAAGCCATCTGAGACTTCACATTTTGTTAGAGTTCTAGAATTAGAAATTAAATTTACTTAATAAATTATGCACCTATCTTTGTCATTCTTCTTCACATTAGGTCAGTTGTGGTAGCTTGTAATTTTCAAATAATTGATCTCTTATCAAGTTGCCAAATTTATATGTGTAGACTTATTTGTAGTATTTCTTTATTATTTTTGATGTGTGCAGATTCTGTAGTGGTAACTCCTATTTCAGTCTTGGTAGTGGTGATTTATATTTCCCTACCTTTTTCTTTATCAGTCTTATTAGAGACTTACCAGTTTTATTGATCTTTTCAAAAAACCAACTCTTTGCTCCATTGATTTTATCTAATGTTTTTCCTCTTTCAATTTCATTGATTTCTGATTCCTATGCTTTCTTCTTCCCTAATGGTTGCATTATTTAGTGATATAAATATTTTTCCCAACACTTCCTTAGAAGTATCTTACATATTTTGATATTTTGATTTTTTTTCATTTTTTAAAGACTGTATTTTTTTATTTGACAGAGAGACAGCAAGAGAGGAAACACAAGCAGGGGGAGTAGGAGAGGGAGAATGAGGCTTTCACACAGAGCAGGGAGCCCAATGCAGGGCTGGATCCTAGGACCCTGGGATCATGACCTGAGCAGAAGTCAGATGCTTAAGGACAGAGCCCCCCAGGTGTCTCAATATTTTGCATTGTCACTTGTATACTTTTCAGGGTATTTTTTATCCCCCTTGAAGTAGCTCTTAATTTTTTAAAGATTTTATTTTTAAGTAATCTCTGCACCCACTGTGGTGCTCAGACTCATAACCCCAAGATCAAAAGTTGTATGTTCTACTGACTGAGCCAGCCAGGTGTCCTGAGATAGCACTTTAGTCTGTGGATTACAGAAGTGTGTTGGATCATTGTAAAGTATGTGGTTATTTTCCCGTTATCTTTCAATTTTTACTTCTAAATTTAAACCCATTATGTTCAGAGAACACACTGTGTATGATATCAGTTCTTTTATAATTGTTGAGACTTATTTTATGGCCCAGGAGATTGTATATACTTTACATGTTTTGTGGGTACTTTTTTATGTTAAACATGCTTTTTATTTTATTTTTTATGGCATAAATGGGACTCAGCCACTTTTAATTTTTTTAAATTTTTTATTATTTTTTAATATTTAATGTATTATTTGTTTCAGGGGTACAGGTCTGTAACTCATCAGTTTTACACAATTCACAGTGCTCACCATAGCACATACCCTTCCCAGTGTCCATCACCTAATGACCCATCCCTCCCATCTCCGTCTATTCTAGCAACCCTCATTTTGTTTTCTGAGATTAAGAGTCTCTTATTATGGTTTGTCTCCCTCTCTGGTTTCATCTTGTTTCATTTTTTCCTCTCTTCCCCTGTGATCCTCTGCCTTGTTTCTCAAATTCTTCATATCAGTGAGATCATATGATAATTGTCTTTCTCTGATTGACTTATTTCGCTTTTAATAATACTCTGTAGTTCCATCCATATTGTTGCAAATAGTAAGATTTCATTTTTTGATGGCTGCATAATATTATATATAGATAGATAGATAGATCTATGTCTATCTATCAATCTATCTATCTCACATCTTCTTTATCCATTCATCTGTTGGTGGACATCTAGGTTCTTTCCATAGTTTGGCTCTTGTGAACATTGCTCCTATAAACATGGGGATGCACGTGCCCATTGGGATCACTCCATTTGTATCTTTAGGGTAAATACCCAGTAGCATAATTGCTGGGTCATAGGGTAGCTCTATTTTCAACTTCTTGAGGAATCTCCATACTGTTTTCGAGAGTGTATACATTGTATACACATAAGTTGTTTTTTTTTTTTTTAATATATGGTTTTTGGGTTTTTTTTTTAAGTTTTTTTTTAAGAGTTTATTTATTTATTTGACAGATAGAGATCACAAGTAGGCAGAGAGGCAGGCAGAGAGAGAGATAAAGAGAGAGGAGGAAGCAGGCTCCTTGCTGAGCAGAAAGATGAATGTGGGGCTCGATCCTGGGACCCTGGGATCATGACTAGAGCCGAAGGTAGAGGCTTTAACCCACTGAGCTAACCAGGCACCTCTACACATAACTTTTTAAAATATATTGATGTCATTACCAGTTATGAAGTATAGAATCCTTCCCTTTCTTGATTCCCCCCCATATAATCCATCTTAAGTAATTCTTCTATGTACATTTAAAAGTGCATCATACAGTCTTATAATTTTTGTTGCAACTGTGTGATGTGATTTAGACAACTTGAGAGGAAATGAAAAATTTACTGTCATTACTCATTTTTTATACTTGATCATTTCTTTATTTTCTTGTTCTAAGATTATTTCTTTTTATCATTTCCCTTTTGTTAGTGAACTTCCTTTAGCTATTCCTTCAGAATAAGTATGCTGGTGACAAACTCCATTTGCCTTTATCTGAGAATGTCTTGATTTCCTCTTCATTCCTGAAAGATATTTTGGTAGATATAGAATTTTGCATTTATATTTCTTTGATTTTAGCACTTGAAAAATACCATGCAAATTCCTTGTGGCCTCCATGGTTTTTGCTCATGAATCTATTATCGTTTTGTCTTCCTCCTAAGGCAATGTGTTGTTTAACTGTTTGCTTTCAAACTTGTTCTTCTTCTCCTTCAGTTTTTAGAAGCCTGATTACTGTGAGCTATGATGTCAATTTCTTTGATTTTATCATTTTCAGGAATCTCTCAGTTTCTTGAATCAGTAGTGCCTTCTTCATATGATGAATTTTTTTTATTGAGTCCTTTACACTTTCAGTGTTATACTTTGATATTCAGAATCTTATTTAAATCTTCTATTTTAGTTGACTTCCTTTTACCCCTTCCAACTGGAATGGGTAGGGGGTGACATTGAGGTAGGGGAGTACTTTTATTGCCTGGTGGGGTTGAAAGTCCTATATCTTTGCTCATAATTTTTCTGACATAATCTACTGGGTATATTGGGGTGTTTCATTACACCCTGGCAATGGTGATAGTCTTCACTTAATCTTTGCTGATATTGGTAGTGTTTAGTCCTATATCTTTGCTCATAATTTTTCTGACATAATCTACTGGGTATATTGGGGTATTTCATTACACCCTGGCAATGGTGATAGTCTTGACTTAATCTTTGCTGATATTGGTAGTGTTTAGTTCACGCTTTATTCTGCGGTGTTTAGCTAGAGTAGAATTGTAACTGCCTAACTGTTTCTTGTTTTATGAGGCTGCCTTTTTCATGGTCCTGTGGCTTGAGAGAACAAGATTGTGTTGTTGGCTTCTTCATCTCCAAGTGTGTGATATATGAAAAAAAGAAGTCCAGTGAACTTGCCATTGTTTTGTTCCTTGTGTCCTGAGATTTCTAGCTGGTCTTCTACCCTCCACTTCTCAAAGTTTTCTTGTTTGCTTTATTTCCATCTATCTCTGTGTCCGTCTATCTATCTATCTATCTATCACATCTAAGGTTGATAATTTTATTTATCAATAGGAATAGGAAGTTTTGTCTTGGAAGTCCCTATTATGCATTTTATAAATGAAGAAATAGAGAATTAAAGGAGGTAAGTAATTTACTTCAAGATAACAGAACTAAGTAAGCAGAATTACTGGGCTTCTCTCTTAATTTATCTTCATCTAACATTGTTATAGCCATACGATAATGCTAGTCTTCTCTCCTATTTTAGGCCTTTAAATTTTATCAACCAAAAAAATGACAAAATAATATTTATTTCATACTTGCTTCTAGAACTACATGTTGTATTCTCAAAGGCCTGATTAGCCACTTATTGATCATTACTTATTTGGGGAATTATGATTTTAAAACTTTTGAAAATTATTTTAATTTGTCTTTTTGAAGTTCAATCAGATGTCATCCTCAGGGCTAGTGTTTTAATGAGTTTGTATTTCTTCACTTTTATTTTAGTAAATTCTTTTTATGCATTGAAATGTTTTATTTCCTTGGTTTCAAAACACAGTTTCTTCAAGTATGTTCCCCTAGTATATTCAGATTATAATGCCATTTATAAACTAGACAGAAAACTTTTTGGGACATGCCCTTTCTAATGGTGAGTTAATAATACCATTTTCAGACATGAAAGACAAATCATTATGCATTTTTATTTCTGGGATGTGAAAGCCACTATAGTGGGTATGATCCTTCATGCCATCCTCTGTCATTTCCAAGTCAGTCCAGAGAGGAATTTTGCTCTATGTACTTCTTGAAATACAGTATGAATCTATTAATGTTTTAGATTTATAACATTATTTCTTACCCTGCAGGATAGCGAACGAACTGTCATATATCTGTAGAGGAAAGTATTTTGTGTAATAAAGTAGAAAGAAGATACTCTCTTTGTTCACCCTTCTTTTTCCTCATATTCAGTACCACAATTACTGCTCCCCCATCCTTTTTCACCAGCTATTTTAAGTATACATCAAGATAAAAAAGGATGTTAACTATGTGTTACTGAAGCTCAAAGATACAAGAAGGCTTAAGAAAGTTTTAGATGGTAGCTTGGTAGTCAAAGTTTTATGAACAGGTTATAGCTGAGCTTGAAGCATTGATTCTCTTAGTATTGCCAAGTAGGTCCTGGGATAGTCAAAGCCCCTAAGCTGATTAAGCTCTGGGTATGAGTAACATCTACATTTATCATAATGAAATTAATTTTAGGAAGCACTGATTTAGTTAGTTACATTCATGGAGGTCTCCTTCATTCCTTGATTCATTTTAGTTCATAAGCAGGATCTGAGGTAAGCAATTCAAATCTTATTTTAATATCTAAGAGAAATTGGGACATTTGAAATAGAATGGTAAACTTTGAGGTTATTCCTAAGTTTTCATAACATATGGTTTAGTATCACTTTTAGGGACAAAATACCAGACTGGTGTGGCAATATAGAGTATGGGATAAAAATAAAGTGCTACAGCAAGGCAGATGGGATGCATTCCCACCTTGGGTGTTATCTAGTAGAATAGAGCAGAGGCTAATGCTATTGTCTTCAGGGTCACATCGACCCAGGATTTGAATCCAAGGTTTAGCAATTACTAACTTGGGTAAGTTTTTTAACATTTTTCAATACTTTTTCTGTCTCATTACTAACCTCTAAAATTATACTTATACCAGTAACATATGTCCTAACATCACTTTGAGATTAAAGGAGTTGGTACATAGTGAGCACAAAGAACAGAACCTGGAATATAATAAGTGTTCAGTAAGTATTGATTTTTATAAAATGGAAATTTGGTTATCATTTTTAGCTAGATTATAAAGACCACAGTATTTATGTTATGTGAAAGATTTTATGGTTAGAAGGGTAAAGCCAGTTACAGTGTTTCATTAAAGAGCTGTCCTTTGGTCATTAGGTGAGTGGAATGGGCTTCAAATGATGCTATGTATTAGAGGTTGTATATGTATGTTCTGGAGAATGGGTGGTATTAGAGGGAAACAATCACATTTTCATCTTCTCAGAGTTCTAATCAATTACATTGGTATAAGAAACCAGATTTCCAAACCAATTCCATTTATGGTAAGCTATACTTAATTATATAATTCAAGATCCTAGGCATGAGTAACTGATCTCTATGAATGTTCTTGTTTGGAGTTGTCACGATTATTATGTTGAAACTAAGTTTAGTATGTTGTTTTTGTGTATTTGTCATCAAGATACATTCTCCAGGAGGTGTTCTTACATGCTTTGGTAAATGTCAGTTCTTCCCAAAAGATAACATTTCCAACCACAGTTTCAATGTTACCTGTTTGGCTAGATCTTAAATCTTAACTTGATCAGGATAAGGTAAAGATGAAGAATTGATTAGCAACTACATCCAATAGTGTGACTCATTAAGTCTTTGCTACATTAATCTTGTGGGTTTGAATCATTATCGGAATTACCTAGAGTTAGCCTATTCAGTAAATCTTACCTACTAGATAGCTCAATTCAGAAAAATACAGTTATATGTAGAGATCAACATCACCCTATGTTGTGGTCATCTACAGTCTCTGGATTCACTGATTTTTCACTGGATTTTTTAAGCTTTCCCCCAGAACATATTTATATTTCTAGGCGTTATATCCCAGAAAATCTAATGAAATTCTGGTGTGATTGGGAGATGGTTGAAAACAACAGAGACCACTTGTTTCTACTTATTTTGAACCGTGGTATCTCCACACTTGGGATAGGGCAAGAAATTATAAAGAGAGCTTGAATTGGAAAAGTCAAAGTGGGGGAAAAAGTCAAAGTGATTAAGATTTATGTAGAAAGAAAAACAAAATAATGGAAATAAGTCTTGGAAAAAACAGAACACTATGAGCTCTCAAGGAATGATGTGACAATAGGAAACATACCTCTGTACCAAGATGTTTCATAGGCACATGAAAGTTATTATATCCTGGCTCTACTTAGTCATCTTTATCCTCAAATCTGTGTCTCCCTTATATTCTTTAACTCAGTTGGCAGGACAGACATCTACCCAACCACCCAGCAAAGAAACCTCGGAGTTGTACAACTGGTCATTTTCATTCAGTCTTAACATCCAAACCATTGTCAAGTCCTGTCATTTTTACTTCCATCTTATTTCTCGAAAGTTTTTTTAAACCAATTGTTCTGCCAAGCATTTATTTTAGGATCTCTTTATTGTCTGGACTTTCATTTTAGTATAAAAGATTTACTTTTTTACTTTTAGTGTATTTTGTATCTCCTGTATTTCTTTGTGTTGTTTTCTGTGATCTTTTTGTCTTTATTTTTACTATGCTTGCTAAGGTTTTTTGGCCTCTTTTTAGAGGGGGAAAAAACCTCTTACATTTCTTAATGTTGCCACACTTTTCTATTTTATAATTTAAGTACCTCTCAGATTAACTTCATTAAATTCTTCTCTTACTCCCCAGTGATTTTATTATTTTGTAATTTCTTGAGCAAAAATTTTATTTTCATCTTTGTTATTTTATAATAAAGTCATTTGAAATAAATTTTTTTTTCGCTTGAAACCAGTTTGGTGACAAATCTTCTGAATTTAGAATTTTTGTTACAGTTTTTGTTTAAATTTTAAGTACTTCAAATATGTGGACAGTTTCAGAGAGAATATAGTAGGAAACACAATAATTCATAAAATCTTGTCATTATGCCATATTTCCTTCAAATAGGTTTTTTTAAAAACATAACATTTTAAAAATCAGCTAAGGAGCCCTGTTTACCTCCTTCAAAATTAATCTCCCTCCACACCTTCTGTTACTATGAAATTCATGTTCATCTTCCACTGACATGTTTTCATGCATTGACTATATGTTGAAATAACCATGTATAATATATAATGTTCTTTTATAGTTTTTACATCTATATAAATTGTACCATTTGGTAGATACGATTCAGCAACTTTTTTTTATTGCAGTTTGTTTTTTGAGCTGTACCTTTCTTTATACGTGTAAATCTCATTCGTTCATTTTAGTGGAGCTAGAGTATATGTTCATTAACATGACTCAATTTATTGATTGATGTTATTTTTTTTTGAAATGTACATTCTAATTTATACCCCATGTACCCTTTAGAATTTCTCTAGGGTATACCTTTAGATATGAAATTGAAATTTCCTAAGTTATTGCCATTTCAACTTCAAAAGATTTTCTCAGATTATGGTAATAACACTTTTTAACCTTGTCAGAGGTATATGAGAATTCCCATTCTCTATTTTCGCACATCCTTACCAACAATAGTTTCAGGGAATTTATAAAGACATTTTGTCACTATACAGATATGAAACAATATTTCATATTCTCTTTGTATTTCACATTTCCATCACTACTAGTGCAGTTATCAACCATTTGTATTTTATAGGCCATTCAGCTTCCTCTTCTGTGAAATTCCTGTTCATGTCATTTGCACATTCCCACCATCCCTCTACAACAAACTAATAACCTTCATTGTATTTATTTTGTATTTAAGAGAAAAGATTTCATTATGAAAGATTCAAACAAAGTAAAACTATGTAAAAACAATACGAAAAATTCACTTAAGGCTGCTATACAACTACTCTTGTTTTCAAGGAATCTCACTATTCCAAAATATAGTCCTTAATTGCCTTTTAAAAACTGACTTTTCTCTTCCCTTTTGTGTATGTTGGCTCCTTCTTTTTCCCATGCCCTATCAAACGTGATACAGTTCATAGATACTCTGTCTTTGGTGTGGCTTGTAACTCTTAGGAATTTTATTTTTATGGATGGTTGCCTTGTGAATTCAAGTCTCTTTCTGCACTCAGGAAAACTTATGCTTTTGAAGGTTATTTGGCTTTTCTTCATTATTAGTGTGAAAGCAATGATCTTCCCAGCTTTCTGTTGTCCAAGCGAAAGCAGAAGTCTCCATCTTCATTTTTGTCTGGTAGTGCCTTTATTTGGATATAATTCACATACCTAAAATTTACTCTTTTATAATGTACAGTTTTGTACAATATGTTCAGAGTTGTGCAGTCATTATCAGCATCTCATTCCAGAATATTTCTCTCACCCCAAAAGAAACTCTATGTCCATAAGTAGTCCTGCTCATTTCCTCCAATCCCATCCCTCTAGCAACCACTCATCTATTTTCTCTTTATATAAATTTGCCTATTTTAGACATTTCATATAAATGGAGTCACACAACACATGATCATTTTGTGTCTGAGTTCCTTCAACTCAGCATAGTCTTTTCAAGGTTCATATGACCGTTTTGTACCATGTATCACTATGTCACTTCTTTGTATGGTCAAATATTCTAGTGTATGGATATCCTATATTTCATTTGTCTAGTTATCAGTGAATGGACATTTGAGGTTGTTTCCAGCTTTAGTTTTTATGTGTTATTCTGCTAAGAAAATTGGTTTACTAGTATTTCTGTAGACACATGTTTCCATTTTGGGGAGAATATACCTATGAGCATAATTGCTGAACCAGCTGGTAGATATATCTAAGTTTTTTGAAGAAACTGCCAGATTGTTTCCAAAATAGGTGACTCATCTTCATTTTTGTTGGATATTTTTTTCAGCATCCATATATCTAGGATGACAGGGCTTTTTTTTTTTCTTCTTCTTCTTCTCTTGGTTTGAGCATTTTAAAAGTTGTTGTTCCATTGTCTTTGAGCATTTATTGTATTGGATAGGAAGTTGCCACCATTCTTACGGGTTTTGCCTTTAAGACAAAGCATCTTTTTTGTAAATGTATGGTCCGTGAAGATGTTTATCTTGTTTTGAAAATAAATTTATCTAATTGTGTCACATTCCTCCTTATCAGATCTCAGAAACTTATTCTAAAAGGGACAGATAGTGAATATTTTAGGCTTTTCAGGCCAAATGGTCTCTGTTATAATTAGTCAATTGCTGTTAACATAATACCTGTCATACACAAAACTAAAATGATTGTACTTCATTGTGTTTCATTAAAATTTATTTACTGGGGCACCCGGCTGGCTCAGTTGGCCAAGCGTCTGCCTTTCACTCCAGTCATGATCCTGGAGTCCAGGGATGGAGCCCTGCGTCAGACTCCCTGCTCAAGCAGGAGTCTGCTTTTCCTTCTCCCTTCACCCCTCCCCTTGGTTCTTCTCTCTCTCTCTCACTTACTCTCTCTCAAATAAACAAAATCTTTTACAATTTATTTTTTTAAAAGTGTGGCCAGATTTTGCCTATAGGCCATTGTGTGTTTAGTGTTGCTCTGTAGTTTGTCATTGTTAAGTGTAGGGGCCAATGTTTTAATTAAAGGATAAAGTCTTTGGACTGAGACTGGAATCACAAAGTTCTATCTATTCTGTGCCTGGAGTTTTGCTTCTTATGTTAGGGTAATTTTTTTTTTTCAATTTTCACATGGTTTTAGTTATTTGGTTTTTATTGTTGTTAGCTCCTAATTATTAATTTCTAGCTTTAGTGTATTAGAGATTTTATTGGAACCTGAGTAATTAATGCTTTGTGGAATTTATTGAGCTCTTCTTTGTCTTCATTTAAGATCAATTTAAAACCCACGAGCATAGGAATAAAGAGCAATTTTAGTGTCTTTGTTACAGTAGTCCATTGTTTACTCTTAAATCAGTATTATTAATTGTGATATTTAGATCTTTATAATTCTAAATTAGTATTTTCTCAATTCAGTTAATTAAAAATTGAGAAAAGCTAAAAGGAACAACATTGCTTTTCTAGGTATTTTTGCTTTCATTTGTAATTATTACATCTACACATTTTGCTTTTACATGTATAATGCAATATTGTAGGGGTTTCATATTTTCCACAAAGTAGAGTGTTAGATTCCAAAACTGAGGACAAAAGTTCTTCAAGTACTCCACATGCTTTTTTGTTTTTGTTGTTGTTGTTTTTGTTGGAGAGGGAGAGAGAGAGAGAGTCTTAAGCAGCCACCATGCCCAGTGTAGCGCCCAATAGGGCTCGATCTCACAACCCTGAGATCATGACCTGAGCTGAAATCAATAGTTGGACACTTAAGGGTCTGAGCTACCCAGGTGCCTCATTGTTAAATAAAGCCAGAAAAAATCAGGCACCAGATACTTACTTCAAGATTTATTTACAGGCAATCAATCTGACTTTGATATTCATGGTCATCAGCACTGGACCCTTCTGCTTTCCTATTCCAGAATATAGATGTATGACTATAACATAAATAGTCATTTGCATTTGAGAGAGCTTTTTTTGGGAATCTAAGTCATTGGCTTGTTGAGGTATGCTATAACTTTTCCTTGTCTTTTCCATGGGGAGAGGAAGTAGTTCTTCTCCCATCCCCAAGCCTCTGAAAGGGGCTTTCCAAAGATTATTTGTAGAGATTCATTGTACCTAAATGCAAAGTATATTGGTAATTCATTCACAGTTGGACACTTGATTTTGTAATGATTTTGTACTTATGTAAGTATAGAGAAAAAGTAAATAGGGAAGCAATAGCTGGCTAAGGAGTTGAGGTAGCAATGGGATACCGTGGAGTCCATATTTAGTGTGGCAAGGAAATGGATTTCCATGGATCAAGTGGACATTGAAGAAATCTCAGTATTCCATTCAAAAGAGTAACCACCACATACCAGGACCCCAGCAGCAAAGTCTAAGAAATGTATTATAAGGAGTTAGATCTTGGATCAAAAGTGAAAGAGGCTGAGTTCACTTGTTAAAATTTTGCATATTTGGAGGAATCCTCTGTGGGACTCCCTGAGAAACTGATAAGGTATCTTGCAAGAGAGACTGCATTTGAGTACCTAACAGAAGATATTAATTATCAGTGTTTACTATTGATGCATTGGTAGAAAGAAATTATCAGCTAAGCAGTAAATTATATATAAGAATCCCTGGTGATTTTCCTATTACCTGTCCTCAGGTATTACATTTCAGATGAGCTAGAACCAGAAGTGAGGGTTGTAGGGGTAAAAGGACGTAAGACCACACTTCTTTCGCTCTGCTCTTACCTTGGTTTAAAGGTCAAGAAAAATCTGGACGGCAGAGAGGAAATGGTTTTGGAGCATAAAATTTTGAGTTAAAAATTTTTTCCTAACCACAGCTCTATTTATATTTCTTCACTTTATTATGAAATTAAGTGATAGAAAAGTGTGAGGATGGCCTCATTTTTATTTCTCTATAGCTACAATTTTTTTTTAATCAACTTGGGCTTTTGACAGTATTTTTTTCTTTATAAGTATATTTCAAGAAATAATGTCCCCCCCCCCTTTGTTTTGATAAACTCTATGTCCCGTGTGGTGGGGCTTGAACTCAAAACCCTGAGATCAAAAGTCACATGCTCTACCTACTGAGCCAGCTGGGTTCCCCAGTTAAAGTCTCCTTTAAATCACTATTTTCATTTATGGGAATTTATACTAAGAACATAGACTTTATTTCTGGTTATTTTCATGTGAGAAAATGTGTTTGGAATTTTATATTTGAATAATATGTGCTGTTTAATCATCACTGAAAGTGACCGACTGTGGAACCTACCAGAAATATCATTCAATGGATTTGGAAGACAGATTCAGCAGGGCATGACTGAAAGCATTGACTGGAAAAAAATAATAAAAGAATTTGTTATTCATATCTCACAGAGTTCAGAGGTTCAACAAACCAGTTACTTGTATTTTACCAGATAATTATTTAACAATTAATTAATGGGCAAAATGGGTTACTACATATTTCTATATTTATATTCTGCTTTCCTTTTCCAGAATGTACATGTATAAATAAAATATAAACAGTAGTTGGTGGAGAGATTTTTTTTCTTAAAGATTATTTATTTATTTATTTGACAGAGAGATCACAAGTAGACAGAGAGGCAGTCAGAGAGAGAGAGAGGGAAGCAGGCTCCCTGCTGAGCAGCAAGCTGGATACGGGGCTCGATCCCAGAACCCTGAGATCATGACTTGAGCCGAAGGCAGCAGCTTAACCCACTGAGCCACCCAGGCGCCCGAGAGATTTTTTTTGAGTTCCAAGCCATTGTAGAACATTTAATTATTTTGATAAATAATTAAATTATTAATTATATAGTTTTCTATTAAATATTAAATTTAATACTTTAATTTAAAAATTTAAGAATCAAATACATTATTTAATACACTATGAATCTTATGCTTTATCAATATAAAATAACCTTTTGTTCCATTTAATTCTGTGTCTTGAATTTTACTTTTTTTAGTATTTTGCAACCTTCCTTTTCCTTTTGTTTACATCACTTTATTTACCTCTTTTAAAGATTTTCTTTGACACATTGTTTTTCAACTCAATGTAACACACAGATACATACATACATATATACTTATCTATATGCCACTCTATCTAATTTCAATACAGGAATTTACTTTTTCACATGTGTTTTATTAGCTTATATGACTGATTTACTTCTGTCAATTTGTTTTATATACTTTCTCTTTAAGAAAATAGGCTTTTTGTAGTTTGCTGACTTTCAGTAGAAAGACTTCACTTTTATGTTTTCCAATTACTTAAAGGATCGTGTTTAATATACTCATAATGATAACCCATATGTTGTTGAAATTCATTTTTTTAAAAAGATTATTTACTTATTTATTTGAGAGAGAGCACAAGTGGGAGGAGGGTCAGAGGGAGAAGCAGACTTCCTGCCCAGCAGGAAGCCTGATGTGGGTGGGACTCAACCTCAGGATCATGACCTAAGCCAAAGACAGACATAAAACAACTGAGCTATCCAGGCACCCTAAATGCATTTCTAAGATGTTATTTATTTCAGACAGAGAGAGATAGTGAGAGAGTGCACGAGTGGGGAGGAGGGGCAGAGAGAGAAGCAGGCTACTGACTGAGCAGGGAGCCTGATGCAGGGCTGGATCCCAGGACCCTTGGATCATGACCTTAGTCGAAGGCAGAGTGAGCCACTCAGGTGACTCTGAAACACATTTTTAGGTTAAAAAAAACCTGTAAGTTAACAGTTGTTCTTGTTATTGAGTCAAAAATAAAGTAGTGTAATATGAATGTCCTGTATTTGTGATAGAATATTTAGAACAATTTTTGTTCTGTCTCTTCAATCTCTTATTTCTATAATCAACATTTCTATTTAAATATTTGCTATTCCATTCCTCTATCATATCGATATTTATGCACCCATACTTGGTATCTTCATTTCTAAAAGTATTTTAAAATGTTCTCTTAATATGATTACTTTTGATAAATTTATGAGTTGTCTCTATTTTAAGTGATTTCAGTGCTCACTATTTTTCATATTTCATCTTGGCTATACTATCTGACTTTATTTTGCTAATTTCTTTGTCAGTTTCAATGTACTTTCAAACATTTCCTTTTAAAAAATTCTTGAAGAGTATGTTTTCATATATCTTGGTATCTATGTTTGTCTTTCACTTGTCATCACAAATGAAAGATGATTATGGTATAAAATTTTGAGATTAAACATATTTCCAGTCACTTTCTATGCACCAGATGCTATTCTGGGTTTTGGGTGTACAATACAAGGAAGGTCTGTTTTTCATCGGTTAAGGTTGGAGTTTTTCAATAACAATTGTTATTTTAAAAAACGAAAAGGAAGATCCACAAGTTTCTAAGAAAAAAAATTCTTTTAACAGCTCTATTAATATTCCCTTATCTTATTATGAAATTATGTTTTAGAAAAGTTTGAGGAAGGGTGCCTGGATGGCTCAGATGGTTGGATGTCTGCCTTTGGCTCAGGTCGTGGTCTCTGGGTCCTGGGATCGAGCTCTGTGTCAGGCTCCCTGCTCAGTGGGTCATCTGCTTCTGCCTCTCCCTCTCCCTCTCCCCCTGTTCATTCTTGCTGTCTCTCTCTCTGTATATCTGTCTCAAATAAATAAATAAAACTTTAAAACCTTTTTTTGAAGAAAGCATGGTTTTACACCTTTGTAGTTAAAATGTTCTATCAACTTACATAGTGGACAATGTGTTTTTCTTAATCAGTATAGTTCAAAAATTAATGCCCTTTCTATTTTTTTTTAAAGATTTTTTATTTTTCAGTTAATCTCTACATCTAATGCGGTGCTCAAACCTACAACCCTGAGATCAAGAGTCAGATGCACCACTGACTGAGCCTGCCAGTCACCCCTGCCCTTTTTAAATCAATATTTTTATTTATGGGTATTTGTCCTAAGAAAATAGAAAGTATTTCTGGTTATTTTCCCAGCCATGCAGAAAGTCTATTAGGATATAGGGGACTAGTTAATAGATGGGTAGGTGGGTGATGCCAACTTTGTGGACAGAGATTCTTCTAGCTACAAATGAGTATTTTAGATCACAAAATGCCAGGGATTTCCAAATCATTTTAACTCTTCTTTATTCTCCTTAGAACAATTTCTGCAGGTTTGATTAGACTATCCTTCCAGAAAGGGGTGGGAGGAATTTATTCTGTATTTGGTTGTTTGTATACTTTCCGTGGTTGAGAGATTCTGAGACCATGGTGATATTCCGTGGTTGAGAGATTCTGAGACCATGGTGATATTTAGTTACATTTGTCTCTCTCTTGTTAATTTCCCTTGCTTTATTTGGTTACAAAAACCAGAATTTCATATAAGTGGTTAAGAGAGAAAAGGTTTTGAAGAAAGAACCTGAACCAGTACATTTTTATCTTTCATTAGTTGTCACTAATTTCGGAAATGCCAATGTAACAGGAAAAGGACACACTGACTTTATTTTATACCCCATGTTCTAGAAAAAAATAATGGCCAAGGTTATGTTTCGAATAATAGCCTATCTCTTTAGGATGAAGCCTTATGAATAAAATTATTCAGTCAAAACAGATACAGATTTTAAAATTTGCCAACAGTAAGTGTATGCCGTTTGGTACACATCTTTCCCTAACAGGAGTTTTGGCATCCTTTTTTAATTTCTGTGATTCCTATATACAAAATTTTTTTGTTTTTAATTACGAATGATGTCACATACTTTTTACTATATTTGGCCACCATTTACATTTCTTCTTTTGCAAATTGCTATGTTTGATAAAATAACATTTGTATTTTTCCTAAAGGTTAGGAAGCTTGTTTGGCATATACATTGCAAGTTTTCTTAATTTGTTAGCTGTATTTTATGTGTGTGTTCATGTGTGTGTTTTTTACTACATATTTCATGATTTTAACACTTCCATTTAGTTAAATTTGTCAATTACTACCAGCCCAATTTCTGACATTAATATTTTTAATATTTTTAAGTATCTCAATCCAAGTCTGTAAAAATGATAACCTAAAATTTTTTTAGTACTTTTATGATTTATAGTTAAATAATGAATTCCCTAGAGGCTGTTTTGATTGTTTTGATGAAAGCCTTGTTTGTTTGTTTTTATTAACATATGAGTTCTTTTTATGATTCAATAGCTTTTATTAAGTAAAATATTGATATATTGAATAAATTTCCATGTATTTAATATAAATTTTTCTTTTTTGATTTGAAATGGCACATTTCACAGGTATAAAGTCCTGTATATCCTCAGGTTTACTTAATTGTCTAATTCTTTTCTTGTTTTCTTTTTTTTTTTAAACATTTATTTTATTTTATTTTATTTATTTGAGACAGAGAGAGAGCATGAGAGGGGAGAGGTCAGAGGGAAAAGCAGACTCCCCGCTGAGCAGGGAGCCTGATGTGGGGCTTGATCCTGGGACTCCAGGATCAAGACCTGAGCTAAAGGCAGTTGACTGACCAAATGAGCCACCCAGGCACCTGTCCAATTCTTTTCTTATTGATCTATATGTTCTCCTCCCAGTACCATTTTGTTTCAAATAATGTCACTATGTGAAAATTTTGTATGTCTGTGTAAGTCATTTTTCTACTTTCTATTAGCTGTATTTTTTTTAAGAATATGCAGAGATATTCTTCCAAGTACAGTAATAAAAAACATCTTTCTAGTAGTAGTATAATTAAAATAATATTAGAAAAAAGTAAATATCAACTTTACACCCACTTAGGTTATTTCTGAATTATATAGAGATTTTAATAGAAAAATTTAGGGATATGAATTTTTCTGCATGAGCACCTTCCTCCAATAGTTAATATTATCTTTCCTTTTTCCAAGATCATAACATATTTTCTACTGTAGTGGTTATCACATTTGCCCTGATATTCTTCTAAAATTATGAAGTTCCAAAGTATGTTTTTAACATTTTTATGTAGTGGCTATTTGATTTTATTTTGTCATTTTGTTTTGTTTCATTTTACTAGCTGTTTGTTGCTCTTGTGGGTTATTTTGCTCCACAGTATTTTCCTTTTGGTTAGTCAGAATATAGGAAATGTATTAATTTTGAATTTTCTTTTCCAATTTACCATACTGAACTCTTGTTTTCTCTAATAGATTTATATTTGAATCTGTTAGGTTTTTCAGATAAATAATCATGTCTTATGTGAATAATTATAATTCTTTTTTTAAAAATAATTCTGTTTTTTAATAATATAACATTTTTCTAACTCCTGAATGTTGTTTGTGGAAGTCGTGAGAATATAAATACTAATAATTAGAGCAGCAAATGTTATCTTACTCCTGATTTTAATGGTTAGTGGTGGTGAGCAAAGGGTTAATTAGATAACTCTATTTTCCATCTTACTAGAGTTTTGATCCAACCATTTTTAACTATTCATTCTGCTTTTCTCTTAATGTTTTATCTTGAAAGGGACTTTTGGAGCAAGTTCTATACATTTGAGTACACACTCCACTCTGCAAAGACATATTATCAAAAGTTTGAGAGGGTTATTTGAGATAAGACACTTGAAAGTCTTTTATAGGAGCTGTGAAACTGTTACAGACAAACAAAATTGCCAGTGCTAGGTCCTCGCAAGGACCTATTTATCCAGTGCTATTGTAACTCTCTCTAGTGGTGGTACTAATACAAATGGTGGTCTGGCCAATCTGAAGACTATGTTGGCAAGTTGTTATAATGTTAAACATTCACTCAAGATAATTGTTCCTTTGGTGCCCGCACTTCTTGGTCGTTCCACTTTGAAGAATGAAGAGGTTGACCAGATGATGTGTGGTGGGCAACAAAGTGAAGTTTACTGAGCAGTAGTATAAAGCTCCCAAAGAGGGAAGGGACCCAAGAGGGTTGCCGTTTTGGCATTCAGATCTATTGGTTTTTATATGCTCTTTCGACGAACTATCTTGAGCGTCCTGCCTATGGGCTCTCTGTGGACTGGGTGATAAAGTGGGCCAGTCAGGGCTTTGATGCACCTGTCTTCCTTTCAGATTATTTGGTCATCTGTTGATGGTCTTTTGGGCTGACATCTGGAGACTAACTACCTCAACTTGTGATAGTCACCAATGTTTTATGGTTAATTGTTTTGTTCCATGATGTTTTGCAAATGTCGCTTCTGCAAAGGCTGCTAGGCAGGGTGCTATTGTGATCTCATCTGGGCTGTAAAACAGGATACTAGCACATTTTTGTCTCAGCTATCCTGGCTCCCTGTTCTATTGTTGGGGACCCTGGCCCTGACTACCTAAGTGTCCAATTAACCTCTAACAATACGACCATCCATCTGACATTTGGATATTTCCCATAGAGAAGTGAAAACTTATGTTCACTCAAAGACCTTTACAGAATGTTTATTGCAGCTTTATTCATAATAAGCCCAAACTGGAAATAATCCTCATGTCCCCCAAGTGGGGGATGGATAAATTGTGGCCCAAACTTTCAATGGAATAAAAAGGATCAAACTGTTGTTGTGTATAACAATGTAAATTGATCCCAGATACATTAGACTAAACTACAGAAGCCAGATTGAGTAGTTTACATATTATATGATTCCATTTACATGTTATTCTCGAGACAACAAAATTATAGGGATGAGGAACAGGTTGTTGCCAGGTGATTGGGTATGAGTGAGTTTTTAGCACTAATGTGTTACACAAGGTAGTCTTTTGGGATAAGGACAAGGTTTTTGTATCCTGATCATGGAGATGTTTACATGCTGTATATATATTGTTAAAACTTTCAGAACTGTACAGCTAAACACTGAATTTTACTGGATCTAAATTAAGAAATAAATTTAAAAAATCATAAAGTAGGGTCTTTCTTTGAGCTAAGGTTTACTTCTCCTTCTGACAATTTGCCTGCTAGGAGCAGAAGTAAGTTTGGACACATCTGTGAGACTAGCCCAATGGGGAGTTTTCTTCTCAGTTCATGTGGCATCTGCATTTGAGCATTTTATATTTATCCAGCCACTTTCCATAGAAAATCTTAATGTTCTTAAAAATGATGCAAAGGTCTTAATGAGATATAAAAGCAAAATGACATCTGTAAGTCTGAGAAATCATTGAGAACCTGTTGTATACCGTACTGAATTTTAAGCATTAGCTTGCATTGGATAGAATATTTGGTTGTTTAATTAATTGAAGTTAACATTCTATGTTGTCTCGTGTCTTGTTAACTACAAATTAAGTGCTGTTCCTGGGTGTTATGTGCAACTGATAAATTGTTGAACACTACATCTGAGACTAATGATGTACTATATGTTAGTTAATTGAATTTAAATAAAAAACATATTAAGTGCTATTCAAATAATTATAGAGAATCATCAGTCTAATTCTTCTGAAGTGTTTCTTTTTTTATCATTTTTAGTTAAGTAATATTTTGAAATATTAAGTCATGAAATTTTAATTTAGTTTCTTTCCTCTTAATTATTCCTTTTAAAGGGAATTGAAGAGATGTTCACCATTCAAATACAACAGTGGTATACACTCTTTCTGAAAGCTATAGGGATAGCCTAGTCAAATTTCCTTCGCCCACTGTAAATTCTGTCGTTTGGGTTTCCATCATTTTCCGTGATACATCCCATAACCAGATTAATAGTTCTTCAGTGATTTTTATCTGTTCTGCCTCCTCAATCCTGCTTTTATATGTTACTTTTTCTCCCTTCCTACTCCCTTTCTTCACCATTTTTGCCCTGGACTGTAGAAATAGCTTTCTAGCTAGTTTCTCTTTCTTCTACAGAACAGTCCTCCTTCTTATCCACTAATAATTGTCAAATGAGTGAAGGCATCTAAATTCAGGATTTACAGACTGGTATAAGCAAGCATGAAATGGTAGCCATCCAGAAAGTAAATATTAGACACATTATAGCCAGCCCACAAACAATTGAACTTCAGATAATTGCAAATTAAATAAAGATTATAGGCCCTCTTTCACCCTTGAGGTTGGAGAAAATTTAATATAAATGACTGGTAACTAGTTTTAACAAGGTCTGAGGAACGGGTATTGTCATAAAGGTTGCCGGGATTGTGAGTTGCTCTAACCTTTGCGTAAAACAAAAATTTTTTTTACATGTTAATGTAAAAATAAACAGGTTTTGATTCAGAATTCCCACTAAGAAATCTGTTGTATGTAAATAAAATGCAAGTAAGATGCATGCTGCATTATCATTTTAATTACAATGAGGTGTAACTCCCTCCTGTAAGGGAATGGATGACTAAATTATGATAAAGTCATTCAAGATTTCAAAGATAAAAATGTAGGGCTGTGTCTTTTGGCCTAGAAAGGTCTCCATGATACATGCTCTGTTGAAAAAACTTTGGAGAACAGTGGATATAAGATGATTACATGTTCACATAAAGAATAAAGAACCTAAATGTTAGTAGTTTTTGGTGTTTGTTTGTAATATTGACAGAGAAAGGCAGGAGAGTGGGAATGGTTATGCCTCAAGGAGGGATTATTTGCTTGTTTAAATAAATTAACTAAAACGTTGAATTTTTAAAAGAAGTTGAAAATGTGACTTCTTGTGTGCTTATAGACAGAGGAATGGTAGTGGGGAGGATATATACCAAACCGGATACCAGGGTAGGAGGTTGATTGTTTCTTCTAACTTGTGGCACACAGTAGAGAGCCAGCATAAGAGAACTGTTAAGAACACAGGGCCTGTAATATAGGGGCGCCTGGATGGCTCAGTAGGTTAAGCTTCTGCCTTCAGCTCAGGTCATGATCCCAGGGTCCTGGGATCGAGCCCCTCAATCAGGTTCCCTGCTGAGCAAGAAGTCTGCTTCTCTCTCTCTACCTCTGCCCTTCCTCCTTGCCCCCAGCTTGTGCTCTCTCTCAAATAAATAAATAAATAAAATCCTTAATTAAAAAAAAAACCACAGAGCTGGTATTATAAATATATGGGTTTGAATTCTAGCTCCATTTTTATGATATGTGTGATCTCTGGCAAGTTTAGTAAATCTCTTGGTGCTTCAATTCCCTCATCAGTAAAATGAACTAGGAATACCTGCTGAATAAAGTGGTTATAAGAGTTACATGAATTAATACTTGCTTAATGCTTTGAATATTCCCTTTTACAAAGTAAACATTCAAGTCAGTGTTACATGTTACTGCAAATGATGGGATTTATGTGTATAGTTCAGTTACTAAGACATGATATTTTACAAGAAGGATGTATGCAAGGAAATCCTGTTTATATGTATATAATATTTATCAGTGCTTTACCTTGAGAATAGTATTATGTCAGTTTAATTTATTCTTTTTCATAATTTAGAAAATGAATATATATTATCCTGTTGAAAACCGAAAACTTATTACAAGCAATATATGCTTGATATTGAGACAAATAAAGATAAATCACCTACAGTTTTCCATACAAACACATCTAAGGCCAAGTCCTAGATTTTGGCCAATTTTATTTCCACATTTCTTCAGGTGTAACTAGGATGACCATATAATTTATCATCTAATCCCAGGCACATTTGAGAGTGAAACAGGACAGTTCAAAATTCTACCCCCAAAACAGATCGTAATAGGGTCTCTCTGGGTAACTAGGACTTGAATTTCCCAACATACCTACACTCACCCACTGTGGCCCACCTATCCTTATCTCAGATTCACAGTGATCACTAAGGATGACTTGCTTTAGGCTATCATCATCCTCCATTTGAATTAATTCAGTAGCTTTCTAAAAGAAATCCCTTCTGTCCTTTTTTGCATTCACTAGTCCTAGAGGCCAGGATGATTGTTTTGTTTCGTTTTGTTTAACAATTTTATTTATTTATTTGATAGAAAGACACAGCGAGAGGGGGAACATAAGCAGGGCGAGTGGGAGTGGGAGAAGCAGGCTTCCCGCTGAGCAGGGAACCTGATGCTGGGTTAGATCCCAGGACCCTGGGGTCATGACCTCATCTGAAGGCAGATGTTTAAGGATTGAGCCACCCAGGCACCCCCAGGATGATAGTTGTAAATATAGGTTAAACCATGTCACTCTTCTCATTTCCTCCAAGGAATTTTTGTATCAGTCAGAATGAAATAGAGTACTTTTAATTGTCTTTATGAGGCCCTGCCTTATGTGGTTGCCCCTTGTCCAAATAAGAATCCCATTTCTTCTTTAACCATATCTCCTACAAATCCCCTATTATTTGTTTACCCCCAGCAACACCACCCAGTTTTTCTGTTTTATTTCAGACATAGCAGACATGCTTCTACCCCAGGACCTTGGCACTTTCTGTTTTCAGTGCATGCTCTGTCTGCCAATATCTGAGGGATTTGTGTGCTCAAATTTTTTGTTTTTTTCTCATAGTCTCCTTCCCCATGAAGCCTGTGCAACTACTTTAAGATTGCAAGTCACTTGCTCCTGTGATACTCCCATCATTTTCCCCTATTATTTTCCCTTGCAATTCACCAGAATATAAGTTTCTATGATTAATATTGTCTCTTGTAACTAGTGCTCTGCCCGGAGTTCCTAGCACAGTGCCGTCCACATAATTGGTGCTTAGTAAATATTTACCGATTGACAATGAAGACAAACTTTACCTGCTTCCTAATTTTGTGAAACACAGAGTCATTTATACTGTTGTGTCATGGGAGCAAAGCCATGTTATTTTTGGAACCATGCCTAATGGCATAACTTCTATAAACACATTGCTTATCCATGCTGAAAAAGCTCACAGATCTAGTTATGACCATGACTATATGCTATACCTGTGTGCCAATTTGTAAAGGAACTGTTAAATTTTGAGAAGCATCTTCCCACATCTGTTTGAAGATAGTTGAGGCAGGTAGGAAATGGGAGTCTGTTATCTCTCCTGGTGCAGATCTTTATTTTATCGTTAGTCATTCCTCAGAGGAGTGATAATGGGTGATAGCAAGAGAAGCAAGATCTCCAGACTCAGTTTTATATGACACTTTGCCAAGAGCCACATTTATCAGGGCAGTACATGCACCACATGGAGGGGGACCCTGGTGTAATGTGTGAATTTGTTGCTACCGCCGAATTAACTCTGCTCAATTCTGTTGTCTTTCCAATTTTATATCCTTGATTGCACATTCATAAAACTGTCCCTTCTTTTGAACATAAATACAATTGCTTCAAAAGTATAATTGTGCATGTTTATCAAACACCTAATTTGTTTACTTGCCAGTAACTAATTAGGTATGAAATATAAATAAACTGCAGGCCATGTATTCTGTGCTAACTATTGCAAGAAAAACATTTTGTAGGTCCGATCAACATTGAAGTTGCAAGCAGTAGCAGCGGTGAACATTTCTATGTACTCTAGTTCTCGTCCCAAACATCCTGGAGTGTACAATTAACAGTGGCTTATGTATACAACCACAAAGTGTGTCAAAATTGGTTTTTGAGACATTTTCGTGCCGGAAACAGGTACTGTAGCACAACTTACTTTAGTGCCAATAACTTTAGTGCCAATAAATTTATCTTTTGAGAAACTGAAGTTCATGAAGTCAAGACTTTTGTCCATCCTTTTATACTTAGTTTTATTAGTTTCCTGAACTAATGACCATGAACTTGGTGGCTTAAAATAACAGACATTTATTCTTTCATAGTTCTCAAATCAAGATGTGTCATAGACCACACTCCCTGAAAGATCTTGACATAGAAGTTTTCCTTGCTTCTTTCTATTTCTAACATCTACTCAGCATTCTTCGGTTTTTCTTTGTTTGTGGTATCTTAATTCCAATCTCTGCTTCCCTCTTTATGTTACCTTTTCCTGTGTATCCCTCAAATCATCCTCTGCCTTTCTATCAGGATTCATACCACTACACACATACACGGCAGATAATCCGGAATAAGCCCCTCCTCTCAAGATGCTCTATCATGGGCACCTGGGTGGCTCAATGGGTTAAGCAACTGCCTTAGGCTCAGGTCATGATCCTGGAATCCTGAGATCGAGTCCTACATCGGGCTCCCAGCTCCATGGGGGTCTGCTTCTCCCTCTGACCTTCTCCCCTCTCATACTCTCTCTCTCACACTCTTTCTCTCTCGAATAAATAAATAAAACCTTTAAAAAAAAGACGCTCTCTCACGTCTTTTACAATATAAGGTAATCTTTGTTTTGCATATAAATTAATATTTACAGGTTATGGGGATTAGCAAGTGAATATATCTTTGGGTGGGGATTTTTTTTTTTTTTTTAGCCTACTGTATGTTGACAGTGCTTGACGCATAATAGAAAAGTGATAAACTTTGTGGCTTCTATGACTGAGCAAGTCTTTCTCACTCCTCTCTCTCTGTTTTTTCTGCAGTTTGCTTATTGTAGCATATCAGTCATTTCATGGCAATTGAATAAGATATGATAGACTTCATTTACTCGTCATTTGGAAAACACAGAGATACTCTCTCCACAGCTACAAGTGTGAATGTGAGATATGCCTCTTTAATCACACGATACTTGCAATATTTTTATTAGACCAGAACATTAATCTTCTAACCATGAAGGACCATATTTGAATTCTTTTTTTCCCCAAGATTATGAAACAAAACACTATTGCTGATGTCAACTACCATCCCATAGAAAACATGCTTGCAATAGCTAAAATTTAAATGAAGTGTAAACAGTTTGCTGTAGCCATGATTTCAAGATTTACTGCTTCTATGTCAACTATACTTCAATTAAAAAAACCACTGGAATTGTTGATATTTTAAAGTGTTTATATCACTCTTTTAAATACATTTTGGGGCGCCTCTTGCTCATTTGTTCAAATATACTCTTGATTTTCACTCAGGTCCTGATCTCAGGGTCCTGGGATCCAGCCCTGCATAGGGCTGTGAGCTCAGCAGGGAGTCTATTTGAGGGTTTGTCTCTCTCCAACCCTCCCCTTGCATGGGCTTGCTCACTTCCTAAAATAAATAAATACATCTTTTAATAAAGAAAGATAGGGGCACCTGGGTGGCTCAGTGGGTTAAGCCTCTGCCTTTGGCTCAGCTCAGGTCATGATCTCAGGGTCCTGGGATGGAGCCCCGCATCGGGCTCTCTGCTCCATGGGGAACCTGCTTCCCCCCCTCACCTCTTTGCCTACTTGCGATCTCTCTCTGTGTCAAATAAATAAATAAAATCTTTTTAAAATTAATATATTTATTAAATCTAAATGCTATAGAAATTTGATAACTGCTATTGTTTATTTAAACAAGAAGTAAAGTTTTCTGACAAAATTTCTTTATGGGTATGATATTTCACCTGAATCTTCATTTTCATTCAACTATTCAAAAGATTTTTATACTGATTTAATATCCTTGAATGAAAAAAAAAATTATTGGTTTTTAACAAATGGTGCTGGAACAAAGGGACATCCTCATGAAAAAAAGGAATAATCTAGATACAGACCTTACACCCTTTACAAAAATCAACTCAAAGTACATCACAGACATAAATGTAAAGTGCAGAATTACAAAAAATTACAAAACTCCTGGAAGATAACATTGGAGACCTTGAGTATAGTGATAATATTTAGGTATAACACCAAACGCATGATTCATGGAAGAAGTAATTGACGTGGACTTCATTAAAATTGAAAACTTATGCTCTGTGAATGAGAATGTCAAGAGAATGAGAAGACAAGCCACAGACTTGGATAAATATTTGTAAAAGACACATCTGGTAAAGGACTGGTATCCAAAATACACAGATAATTCTTGAAATTCAATACTAAGGAAATAACCCAGTTAAAATAGGCTAAAGATTTTTTTTTTTTTAAGATTTCATGTATTTATCTGACAGAGCAGGCAAGCAGGCTCCCCACTGAGCAGAGAGCCCGATGCAGGGCTCAATCCCAGGACCCCGGGATCATGACCTGAGCCGAAGACAGAGGCTTTAATCCACTGAGCCACCCAGGCGTCCCTGGGCCAAAGAAGTTTAAGACACCATACCAAAGTGGATGTACAGAGGGTCAATAAGCATATGAAAAGATTGTCCACATTGTATTTCCTTGGGGAAATAAAATTAAGACAGCACTGAGATATTACCACACACCTCTTAGAATAGCTAAAATCAAGAACTCTGACAGGACCAAATGCTGTAGAACAGCAGGAACTCTCATACATTGCCTGTGAGAACGCAAAAGTTATAGCCACTTTGGGAAAAAAAAAAAAGCTTAGAATTTTCTTACAATAGTCAATATATTTTTACCATGTGATCCAGCACTCAAATTCCTTGCTATATACCTGAATGAATTAGAAAACTTATGTTCACATAAAATATTGTCGTTTATAATTATCAAAACATAAAAGCAACCAAGGTGTTCCTCAGTAGTTGAATGGATTAGTCATCAGTGGTACATCCAGACAATGGAATTGTATTCAGCACAAAAGGAAATGAACTATCAGTTAATGAAAAGATACGGAAGAAACTGAAATGCATATTACCCAGTGAACACTCTGAGAAAGCTACATACTGTATGATTGTGTTCGCAAGAGTTTCCTAAAAAGGCAAAACTCTGGAGAAAATAAAAAGATCAGCGGTTTTCAGCGGCTGGAAATCACAATGGACAGGGAGTGATGAATTGGGTGGAGCATGGACGACTTTTAGGGCAGTGGAAATATAGGATACCATAGTTACAGAGAGCTATATGTATTTGTTTAAATCTGTAAATGTACAAACCCAAGAGCGAACCATAATGTGAACCAGAACGTTGTATAATTATGATGTGTCATTGTAGTCTTATCAATTATAACACACGTACCTCTGTGATGGGGAATGTTCATAATGGATAGGCTATGTGTTGGTGTGTGAATATACAGGAAGTCTCTGTACCTTCATGTCGCTTTTGCCGTAAATCTAAATCTGCTCTAGAAAAAAAGGTCTTTAAATTACAAAAATTATTTAGTGGTCACCTCATTATTCCCTGCCAAAAATCAGGATATATACGATATTTTTAAAACTCCCATGAATAGGGGTGCCTGGGTGGTACAGTCAATTAAGCATCCGATTCTTGATTTAGGCTTAGGTCATTATCTCAGGGTTGTGAACTTGAGCTCCCCGTTGGGCTCTGCACTCAGCACAGAGTCTGCTTAAGAGTCTTTCTTCCTCTCTGTCTACTCTTCCCTCCCCCCTGTGCACTCTCTCTTTCTCATGCACGCTCTTTCTCTAATGTAAATAAAGAAATTACTAAATCTCTCATGAGCATTGTATTCTAAGTGCTCAGTTGTTTAGAGTGAGTATATCATCACAATTATAATTTTTGTTTCTCAATCAACTTAAATAGTAATAAAGTTTATAGAGTAAATTTTTTTTTAAAGATTTTATTTATTTATTTGACAGACAGAGATCACAAGTAAGCAGAGAGGCAGGCAGAGAGAGAGAGAGGAAGAAGCAGGCTCCCCGCTGAGCAGAAAGCCCGATGCGGGGCTAGATCCCAGGACCCTGGGATCATGACCTGAGCCGAAGGCAGAGGCTTTAACCCACTGAGCCACCCAGGCGCCCCTAGAGTAAAATTTTATTGAAAATCATCTGTTAATGAAATGATAGGGAATTTCATTAATCAGTTCTTATGTCTATGGATATATTATATTTTTGGATGGAAAGAAAGGATTTGATAGAAATTGATAGCAATACAAAGAGGATATTGTGCCACTGGTAAGAGTGGAGCTTACAAAAATTGTAATATTGATGGTTGTCAGTATTTTTAATTTATGGAGAATTAATAATAAAAATTTCTTAATTTAAATATAATTAAGTGCATGATAAGAATGAATAAAAAAGCAGTTCCAGTTAGGAAGAGCAATAAGCAGAAGACTGGTTCCCAAGTTAAAAAAAGTATACAGACTTTATGTATTTGATAATCATTCAGCAAATTGAGATCCTTACTCCTTGGTCTCAATAAATGGTTAAAATATAAAATGGTACCGGGGCGCCTGGGTGGCTCAGTGGGTTAAAGCCTCTGCCTTCAGCTCAGGTCATGATCTCAGGGTCCTGGGATCGAGCCCCACATCGGGCTCTCTGCTCAGCAGGGAGCCTGCTACCTCCTCTCTCTCCGCCTGCCTCTCTGTCTACTTGTGATCTCTGTCAAATAAATAAATAAAATCTTTAAAAAATATATATATATATATAAAATGGTACCTATTTTACCTGTTATAGTCCTTTTCCTGAAGATGTAACATTGTTCTGTCAAGATTAAATGTGAAACCTGTCCCTCCTTCCTGAAATCTTGCTACGTTTTCCAGTGAGACATAATTCAAAACGGATTTATGGGAGTAATCGCCAGACTCTTTCTTAATATTGAGAATGTTGAAAATGCTGGATGAGCATTCTTTATAGGAGATTGGTATTTTCTATGATGCCTTTATAAATCTTAAATATTATAATAATTAAATAGGTAGTGAATACAGCTTTGCATGTGTGGATTACCTGGATATAAAAAGGGAAGTGCAGCTTTTCATATTTCTTATTAAGTATCTGTTTAATTTGCTTTTCTGGGACTCCACTTTAGAAGCAGTACATTGTTTGAAAATTCTTGGTGAGTTGAAGAGGAAAAGTCATTAAGCAAAAGTTATTATGTATTTGTACTGTCCCACTCTTTAATATATTCCATTTTTATCCCAAACAGGTGTGTAAGACTTACAGCGTTTTCACAGTGTCTTTATCAAAAGAGGCTTTATGAGCAATATTTATAATTGCTACTTTGCCCACCAGGAGATCTTTAAATCCCATACAATATAGTAAGATTAAGGGTAAATGAGAAATATGCCTTTGAAATACATGTGGAGGATAACTATAGGCATGTTCTCCGGTATTTCAGTTTTAGGGAAGAGAGTGTATGGGAATTGAATATCTAGAGATTGAATCTTTAAAAATGAAATCCCTTTTTGTATGTCTCTTGGAAATAGCTGGGTAACATCAGGCTTATGTGTACTTTAGTTTGAAGATCACTAATATACTGATACAGACTTACTAGATGACTGCATTTAAAGAGTATCAAAGGAGTCAAGTATATTTTTTGGAGTCAAATATTTTAATCAAAACATTGAAAAATAATTTGTTGTGCAGGATTTGCTTTGGACTGATAGGTAAAGAATCATTCAAATTAGTTGTTTGGTTTCATATTAACCAACTTGGTAACTGACCAACAAACTTTTGTAGCTGTAGATAAACTGGCTTAATAGTTCAGTGCATTTATTTATCTACTCATTTGTCCATATTAAAAATTAAGTTTTGAAGAAGCGTGTTCAGTGCTGAGGGGTTTCTTGCTGGGAGAGGAGGCGTTGTTAACGATTGCTTTGTTGTTGAACAGATATGGTTTAACTCTTTTGGCCATTGAATTTAAATACATATGTTGATTACTTCTATTTCATTTGCCTTTTGGCCCCATTCCAAAACATTTAAGTGAATATTTTCCATTTCTTGTTTTATCCCATAACCTATACTTATTTTATTGTATTCTGAACTGAAAGAACCTATGCAATGCATTCTATGCAAACATGGAATAATGATTTGAAGGGAAGAGCCAAATTATGCATATTGAACATTTTAGATAACGTTTGATTTTGGGGGGGGGTTTATTGAAGAAATGCTAAATTATAAATGACACCTTCTTCTTTAGGATATAGAGCTGCTGAACATTTTCATTTGTTTTTGGAAATGAGCAGAATGCCATCTCCTTGAATTTTGTCATGACCTTGATCATAATTGAAGTTTACGATTTAAGTTTCAGTAGTTCCCCCTTATCTGCAGTTATGTTTTCACATTGAGCCATTTCAGTTGCCCCACGTCAACCTTGGTCAAGAAGCAGTTGATCTTCCTTCTGATGAATCTTTAGATGGTCCACCGTAACCTAACTCTACCTCACAGTCATTCAGCTTGCATCATCTCATGTCATGACCATTTTATCATCTCACACCTTAAAAAGAAGGTTAATTATAGTACAATAGGAAACTTTCAGAGCGCAATAAAATTCACAACACTTTTATTACAGTATATTGTTATAATTCTTTTACTTAATCAGTTTTGTTACTTACTGTGCCTAATCTATAAATTAAACTATCATAGATATGCAAGTATAGGAAAAACCATAGTATGTATATGTTTTGGTATTAGTCACAGTTTCTTAGAACATACAGTCTATGGATAAGTGTGGTGGGTGACTGTATTCGATATAGTCCTCTTTAATTTAGCCCTTCATTAAATCCTGTCATGGAATATAACATACTACCCCTTTTAAAGGAATGGTTTCCTTTTGTTTTTCTCTTTCAGTTTACAGAAAAGCATAAAATTTTCTTTTTCACTCACAACTGAGAAAATTTGGTAGAGGAAAATGCTGCTGGAAATAATTATAGTAGTTAAGATCTAGAATACTTCTTACATTATTTTTGCTGTCATAGGATGGATACTGTGCCTTTTAAAAGAATAACCTTTCTCATCTTCCATGAATTTTTTCCTCCTTTTTAGAAAAGTTTTTGAGTATAGTTGACACACAATGTTACATTAGTTTTACATGTACAATGTAGTGATTTGTCAAGTTTGTCTTATACTATGTTCACCATACATGTACCTACTATCTTTCCTGTTACATTGCTATTCCAATATCATTAACTGTATTTCTTATGCTGAGCCTTTTATTCCCATGATTTCTTCATTCCATAACTGAAAATCTGTATCTCTCACTCCCCTTTAACCATTTTGCTCAGCCCCCCACCCCTTCCATCTGGCAACTATGAGTCTGTTCTCTGGATTTATGGGTGTGATTCAGCTTCTTGTTTATTCATTGTTTTAGATTCCATTTATGATTTGAATTATATGATATTTTTCTCTCTCAGTCTGACTTATTTCATTTAGCATAGTACTCACTAAGTCCAGTTATGTTGTCTTACGTGGCAGTATCTTGTTCTTTTTATGGCTGTATAATATTCCATTCTGTATATCCACCACATTTTCCTTATTCATTCATCTGCTGATGGACACATAATTTGCTTCAATGGCTTGACTATTGTATATAATGCCGCAATAAACATAAGGGTGCATACATCTTTTGGAGTTGCTTTTCATTTTTCCTGGGCAGAAATAACTAGATTTTTGAATCAGGGTATTCTATTATTAATTTCTTGATGAACCTCCATACTGCTTTCCACTGTGGTGTTACCAGTTTACATTTCCATTGACAATTTTGAGTATACTATTTATCTACAAATAATTCTTTTTAAATAGATATGTATTACAGGTAAGTATCACATCAGCCCATGTCCTCATATTTAGAAATTCCTAATTAGTGGTTATGAATAAACTTGAATCTCTTCTGCTTATTTATTTTACATATATTTTTTCATCGTTATTGTGGCAAATTTGACAACATGGTAGGGAATTTAAAGTCTACGTTGTGGGTCACCTAAGTGCCTCAGTTGGTTGAATGTCAGGCTCCAGGTTTAGCCTCAGGTTGTGATCTCATAGAGTCAAGTGTCATTGGGCCAAGCCCCATGACAGACTCTGGGCTCAGTGGTGAGTCTACTTGAGGATTCCCTCTCTCTGCCCCTACCCCAACTCCCTTTCAAATAAATAAATAAAAATCATTAAAAAATGTGTACATCACGGTGATTTGCTGTACATATATATTATGAAAGGATTCCTTCCATCTAGTCAATGAATATATCCATCATCTCACATATTTATCTGGTTTTTATTGCTGAGAACATTGCAAATCTATTTTAGAAATTTCAATTATACAGTGCAGTGGTATTAACTATGGTCTACCCATTATACATTAGCTCCTTAGACCTTATATATGTTATAATTGAAATTTTGTACCCTTTAACCAACCTTTCCTTATTTCCCTCACCACCAAGACCCCAGCAACCACCATTCCAGTTTCTGTTTCTATAAATTTGAGTCTTTTTTAAAGGATTCCACATATAAGTGATACCATGCAGTATTTGTCTTTCTCTGTCTGGCTTATTTCCCTTATCATAATGTCCTCCACATTCATCCACATTGTTGGAAATGGCAGGATTTCCTTCTTTTTGATGGCTGAATAATATTCCATTATATGAATATATATATATATGTATATGTATATGTATATATATATAGCCAAGATATTGAGACAACTCAGATGTGTCTCAAAGGATGAATGGATAAAGGAAACATGGTATATATATATACCATGTTTCCTTTCATATATCTTCTTTGAGAGGATATCTATTCATTTGCTTTCCCTATTTTTAACTGGATTTTTATTGTTAGTGTTGAGTTGTGTGACTTCTTTTTATATTTTAGATATTAATCCATTATCAGATATATGATTTTAAAGTATTTGCTCCCATTCTGTAAGTTGCCTTTTCATTTTCTTGATACTTTCCTTTGCTGTGCAGAAGCCTTTAGTTTGATGTAGTCACATATAATATATACTGTAAGTATTTCAACTAGAATTTCATGTGAGTAAAGAGAATCATGCCAGTCCTGCATGAAGTATATTGTTCTACTTACCAATTGATTGTAACTTTTGACATTGCAAAAAAACAAAGGATGGGAAGTTGGGTCTTGGATATTTGTAAACTAATTTATTTCTCCAAAGATTTTACTGGTATCTTATATTTTTCTTACTCCCCTTTCTTTAAAATATTTACCGTGTGTGACCCAAACATCTCAACAGGTCATTGTTCTTTTTTTGCTTTCTTTCTAAGTTTATATGCAAATAATGCCCCTTGTTTATTTTATGCAAAACTGCAAGTGTCACAGGATAAAATTAAGTATTCAGTCAGTGTATTTGTGGTCCATTTGTTTATTACAATAATGATTTTTTGAATAAAATGTAATATAACAGAGATAGATCCCAACTTATTTCTAAGATCTTATATTTAAGATGTAGATCAGGTTCAAACGCATATATTTTTTCATCTTTATTGTGGTAAAATTTACAAAATGGTAAGAAATTTAGTGTGTATATTGTGGGGTGCCTGGGTGGCTCAGTCAGCCGAGTGTCAGGCTCTTGGTTCAGGTTCATGTTGTGATCTCATGGGTCTTGGCGTCAAGTCCCATGGCAGGGTCCCGGCTCAGTTTTGAGTCAGCTTGACAATTCTCTCTCTCTGCCCATTAAGAATTATTTCTAATTCTGTTGTTAAAATAAAACCTGAAAGCAAGGGTGTCAATGTTTAAAAATCAGTTAATGTTTTTTCTTGTCATTTTTCTTAGGCCTTATCTAACTTATGGTTTCGTTTAAAATTATATCAAGACTAAAGATCCCATTTATATGGCATATGTCATTGAAATCTTTTTTTTTTTAATTTTTATTTTTTTATTAACATATAATGTATTATTAGCCCCAGGGGTACAGGTCTGTGAATTGCCAGGTTTACACACTTCACAGCACTCACCATAGCACATACCTTCCCCAATGTCCATAACCCCACCTCCCTCTCCCTCCTCCTCCTCCCCCCCAACCTTCAGTTTGTTTTGTGAGATTAAGAGTCTCTTACGGTTTGTCTCCCTCCTGATCCCATCTTGTTTCATTTATTCTTTTCCTACCTCCCAAGCCCCCCACATTGCCTCGCAACTTCCTCAAATCAGAGAGATCTTATGATAATTTTCTTTCTCTGATTGACCTGTTTCCCTAAGCATAATACCCTCTAGTTCCATCCACGTTGTGGCAAATGGCAAGATTTCATTTCTTTTGATGGCTGTCATTGAATCTTTTGTTTGTTGTTTGCAGGAATGGAAATAGTTTTACTTTTACTTACTGTAAATACTTTCTTTCATTTTTATCAAAACAGGTAACCATATCAACATGAATATTTATAAGGAATAAATTAATATGACATATAAGTATCACTTATTTCTATTATTAAAATAATTGGTAATATATTTTGATTTATAATTCTACTACCAAAGATAATTGGTAACATATTTTTATCTACATTTCTATTATCAAAAATAATTGGTAACATATTTTGATCTACATTCTTCCTGACAATTTTATTTTTTGCTTTGGCCATTTTAGTTCCTTCAACAAGCATTCATTAAAGAGGTTCTTTAATGCAATTTAATAACATGGTATAGTCTTTTATTATTGGTTAGATTTCAGGTACATAAAATTCAGTTAGTCATATTGCTCACTTTCAATGACACCATCAGCATTGATGGTGAGGTAGTACATAGTCTGTGATAGACTAATGGTAGACTAATGTTTTCTTATATATCACTTTTTATTTTTCCCTTTGTTCTGCATAGGAATGCTCCTTCTCTTCCCTCCATCACTGATTCCACTATGATATATTTAAATTAAGTGGTTCCAGCCCAGCTTTCATGTCATCTTTTGGGGATATATGTGTATCTTTAGAATTATATAATATTGAGTTTCTTTTCTTTTCTTTTTTTAGACAGACCACATGTGGGGCAGGGTAGAGGGCAAGAGAGAATCTTTTTATTTATTTATTTATTTATTTGACAGACAGATCACAAGTAGGCAGAGAGGCAGGCAGAGAGAGAGAGAGGAGGAAGCAGGCTCCACACCGAGCAGAGAGCCCGATGCGGGGCTCGATCCCAGGACCCCGGGATCATGACCTGAGCCGAAGGCAGAGGCTTTAACCTACTGAGCCACCCAGGTGCCCGGCAAGAGAGAATCTTAAGCAGATTCCACCTTTAGTGTGAAGCCCCATGCAGAAATCAGTTTCTCGACTCTGAGATCATGATATGAGCCAAAATCAAGAGTCGGACACTTAGCTGACTGTGCCACCCGGGCACCTCTATATAGTATTGATTCATGTGTGTGTTTTAATTTTATGAAAGTACTGTTATGCTTTGATAATATAATCCATCCTTTTCACTTTTTACTGCATTTTAGTCTTTCATTGTGTTCCTTTTACATTTTATATAGCCATTTCCCCAGTTTTGGCTACTTAAGTTCCTTCCCTTTAGACCTTTACTTGATTTCCTTTCAGATTCCTGTGTCATAGGACATACACATAGATAATTTCATTAAATAAATCCAGAATGCTTTTATTAGCGTATGATCATGGCAATACATCAGAGTTCTTATATACTCACCAGCTTTTAATATTATAGCACTTTCTGAATTAGCCAATCTAATGGATGTAAAGAAGTATCACTTTTTCAATATTCATTGCTTTATGAGGCATCTGCCTTTGGCTCAGGTCATGATCCCAGAGTCCTGGGATCAAGCTTCCCATTGGCCTCCCTGCTTTGTGGGAAGCCTGCTTCTCCCTCTCCCACTCCCCCTGCTTGTGTTCCCTTTCTAGCTGTCTCTCTCTCTCTCTCTCTCTATGAAATAAATAAATGAAATCTCTATAAAAAGAAAAAAAAAGAAAGTTTAACTATTTCTTAATGCATTAGGCATTTGTTTTCTCATTCTAAAAATTATTCCTATCTCTTGACCCTTTTTAGTTAGATATTGTGTCTTTGTGTTATTTTTAACAATTATGTATTCTAGATATAAATCCCTTTTTTAAAAAAATCTTTTAAACAAGATGGGATTGGGAGGGAGACAAACCATAAGTGACTCTTAATCTCACAAAACAAACTGAGGGTTAATGGGGGGAGGGGAGTTGGGAGGTGGGGGTGGGATTATGGACATTGGGGAGGGTATGTG
>NW_019154137.1:4764593-4846571 GCF_002288905.1 Enhydra lutris kenyoni
AAAAATAAAAAAAAATTAAAAAAAAGGAAAAAAAAGAAAAAAAATCTTTTAAAAAGATTTTATTCATTTATTTATTTATTTGTTTGAGAGAGAGAGCAGGGAGGGGGTAGAGGTTGAGGGACAAGCCGACTCTGAGATGAGCATGGAGCCCAATGTGAGGCTTGATCCCACAACCCTAAGTTCATGATTTGAGCTGATAGTCAAAGACCTAACCAACTAAGCAACTGCACTGCCCTCCCTCTTTGTTTTAAATCTTGTATATGTCTTCTACCAACCTATTATTTGTTAACTTTTTTCTTTTCTTTTTCTTTCTTTCTCTCTCTCTCTCTCTCTTTCTTTTTTTTTTTTTTCTTGTACAATTTATTTATTTGAGAGAGAGAGCAGCAGTGAGGGATAGAGGGAGAGGGAGAGAAACTGAAGCAGTCTCCACGCTGAGTGCAGAGCCCGACTCAGGGCTCAATCTCATGACCCTGAGATCATGATGTGAGCCAGAACCTAGAGTCAGGCGGTTAACTAACTGTATCATTCAGACTCCCCCTGTTAACTTTTAAATGATGTTAACATTACTTTCTTTGAACTGAAATTTTATATGAGATAATAGTCACATTCCTGTTTTTTCCATTGTTTATGTTTTTTTAAAAATCGTATTTAAGAAGTTTTTTCCATTGTCAAGATCATAGAAATAGTCTCATATAATTTTATCATTATAATTTATCCTTTTCCTTTATAGTTTGTTCATCCTTTTATAGCTTTTTAAAATATTTGTGGGATAGAGATAAACTTGTATTCTTCTCCGTAGTGTAAACCACTTTTACCAAGACATTTCCTAAATAATTTGTTTCTTCATAGATTTTTATACTACCTCTGTTCTGTTAGTCTGTCAGTACCTAATATAAATTGTTTTTGTTACACTGGCTCTTTCTGTGAATTTTTTATTTAAATTCCAGTTAGTATATACTGTAATATTAGTTTCAGCAGTAGAATTCAGTGATTCATCACTTGCATATGACACCCAGTGCTCATCACAAGTGCCCTCCATAACACCCATCACCTATTTAACCCATTCCCCCAACTCCCTTCTAGCATCCCTCACTTCATTTACTATAGCTGACTCTGTTGTATACTTTGCCTTTCTTGTTTTTCCCCCTATGGTCATTTGTTTTATTTCTTAAATTCCACATATAAGTGAAATCATTATAGTATTTTTCTTTCTCTGAATGACTTATTTTGCTTAGCATAGCAAAGATAGCACTCTATCTCCATCCATGTTATTGCAAATGGCAAGATTTCATTTTTTCTACAGCTGAGTAATATTCCATTGTATACATACAACCTCTTTATCCCTTCATCAGTCATTGGACATTTGGGTTCTTTCCGTAATTTGGTTATTATTGATAATTCTGTTATAACATTGCGTGCATGTGTCCCTTCAAGTCAGCATTTTTGTTTTTGTTAGGTAGATACCTAGTAGTGCAATTGCTGGGTCATAGGATATTTCTATTTTTAACTTTTTAGGAGCCTCCATACTGTTTTTCAGTGGCTGCACCTGTTTGCATTCCCACCAACAGTGATAGAAGGTTCCCCATTCTCTGATTCCTCAACAATATGTGTTGTTTTTATGTTGGTAATTTTAGCCATTGTGACTGGTGTGAGGTGACATCTTATCATAGTTTTGATTTGTATTTCCCTGATGATGTTGAGTATATTTTCATCGGTCTGTTAGCCAGCTGGATGTCTTCTTTAGAAAAATGTCTATTCATGTCTTCTGCCCATTTCTTATCTGGATTATTTGGTTTTGGGGTATTGATTTTTGTTAGTTCTTTATAGATTTTGGAGGCTAACTGTTTATCAGATATGTCATTTACAAATATCTTCTCCCACTCCAAAGTTTACTTTTTAGTTTTCTTGATCGTTTCCTTTGCTGTGCGGAAGCTTTTTATCTTGATGAAGGTGCCAATATTTAATTTTTGCTTTTGTTCCCCTTTCCTTCAGTGATATATCTAGTAAGTATCTATAGCCAAGGTCAAAGAGGTTGCTTTCCGTATTTGCCTCTAAGATATTGATGGTTTCCTGTTCACATTTAGGTCTTTCATCCATTTTGAATTTATTTTTGTTAGTGTTGTAAGAAAGTCATCCAGCTTCATTCTTTTGCATGTTGTCCAGTTTTCAGTAACACCATTTGTTGAAGAGACTGTCTCTTTTCCATTAGATATTAATTCTTGCTTTGCCAAAGATTAGTTTACCATGCAGTTGAGGGTCTATTTCTGGGTTCTCTATTCTGTTCCATTCATCAGCATTATCTGTTTTTTTTTTTTTCCTTAAGATTTTATCTATTTACTTGAGAGAGACTGCTATCTAGAGAGAGAGAATCAGTGGGGGAGAAGGGCAGCGGGGGAGTAGCAGACTCAGCACTGAATACGGAGCCCAAAGTGGGGCTCAATTCCAGGACCCTCGGATCATGTCTTGAGCCAATGGCAGATGCTTAACTGACTGAGCCACCCAGATGCCCCAACAATATGTTAGTTTTTGTGCCAGAGCTGTACTGTGCTGATAACTATAGCTTTGTCATATATATTGAGGTTTCAAATTCTGATGACTCTGGCTTTGCTTTTCTTTTTCAAGATTTCTTTAGGTATTTGAGATCTTTTGTGGTTCCATACAAATTTTAAGAGTGTTTATTCTAGCTCTGTAAAAAATGCTGGTGATGCTTTGATTGAGATTGCCTTACATGTGTAGATTTCTTTGGGTAATATCAACATTTTCACAATGTTTTTTCTTCCAATCCATAAGCATGGAATGTCTTTCCATTTCTTTGTGAGCTCTTCAGTTTCTTTCATAAGTGTTCTATAGTTTTCAGACTACATATCTTTTACCTCTTTGGTTAGGTTTATTCCTCTGTATCTTATGGTTTTTTGGTGCAATTATAAGTGGGATTAATTAAATTTCTTTTTCTGCTGTTTCATTATTGGTGTATGTAAATGCAGGAAATTTCTAGACATTAATTTTGTGAATTTTCTGAATTCATGTTTCATTTCAAGCAATTTATTGGTGAAGTTTTTCAGGTTTTCTACCTAGACTATCATGTCTGTGAGTAATGAAAGTTTGACTTTTTCCTTACCACTGTGGATGCCTTTTATTTTTGTCTGAGGCTAGGATTCCCAGTACTATGTTAAAAAGCAGTGCTAAGAGTGGACATCCCTGTCTTGTTCCTGACCATAGAGGAAAATCTCTCAGTTTTTCCCCATTATGGATGATATTAGCTGTGGTTCTTTTGTATATGGCCTTCATGATGTAGAGGCGTATTCCCTCTATCCCTACCTTTTTTTTTTTTTAAGATTTTATTTATTTGACACAGAGAGAGAGATTACAAGTAGGCAGAGAGGCAGGCAGAGAGAGAGGCGGAAGCAGGCTCCCTGCCCAGCAGAGAGCCCAATGCGGGGCTCGATCCCAGGACCCCAAGATCATGACCTGAGCCGAAGGCAGAGGATCAACCCACTGAGCCACCCAGGTGCCCCTATCCCTACCTTTTTGAGAGTTTTTATCAAGAATGGATGCTGTGCTTTGTCAAATACTTTTCCTGCTTCTATAGAGAGGATTGATCATATGATTTTTATTCTTTTATTAATGTGGTATATCACATTGATTGATTTGTGAATACTGTTAAATTGTCTTTTTTAAAAAAAGATTAAAAAAAAGATTTTTTTTATTAATTTGACAGAGAGACAGAGTGAGAGGGAACACAAGTAGGGGGACTAGGAGAGGGAGAAGCAAGCTTCCCATGGAGCAGGGAGCCCAGTGCGAGGCTCAATCCCAGAATCCTGGGATCCTGACCTGGGTCTAAGGCAGATGCTTAATGACTGAGCCACCCAGGTGTCCCTAAATTAACTTTTTAAAAATAAAGACTTATTTATTTATTTTATAGAATGAGCACACAAGTTGGGGGAGGGCCAGAGGTAGAGAATCTTCATGCAGACTCCCTGCTGACTGCAAAGACTGATGTGGGACTTGATCCTAGAGCCCATGAGATCACGTCCTGAGCCAAAACCATGAGTCAGATGTTTAACTCACTATGTTACCCAATGATTCAATTAGTTTGTTTTTTTAACTTAATGTTTATCAAAGCAATATTCCCACCCCACTTTTAGTTATTTTAAAAATATTTTTCTTATTTGTAGGCTTTTCTTATTCCATTAAAATTCAAGGTCTTAAGATCAGCTTTCTGATAAATTATTGTAGCTTTTTATTACAATTGGATTATTTATATATAAATGTGAGGAAAATCAACATTTTATATTGCTATATTATCACAGGTATGACCATGGTAAACCTCTCATTTTTTAAAAGGATTTCCTCAAAGTAAATATATCAAAATTACTAGTAATTGTAAAAGATTCTCTGTGTGCTATGGCAGTAATAGATTGGAGGGTTAAGAGCAGAAGTGGTGTACACCCTAGGGAGGTTGTTGTAATAGTCTTGGAAAGTTATCATGATTAGTACCTTGCACTAATGTTATGACAGTGGATATGGAAACAAAAGGACAGATTCAGTAGGTATTTTAGTGGTGGATACAGTATAACTTCTCAGGAATTAATTTCTCAGGAATTAATATGGTGACATAATTTTGATGATCAAAGATTATACACAGCTTTCTGGCTTGGACACCTTGGTAAATATGTGGTGCCTTTATTGAGTATGGAGTAGCTTTGCATGGACCAGATTTAACAGAAGGAAAAACAGAAGTCTCATATGGAGTGCTTAGCTTTAAGGTGGGATGAAAGCTCTGTTGTATACCATATCCAAGCAAATGGAAGAAATGTGAGAGAGAGAAAGATTCATATGCCCTTGTAAACTCTAAATTAGGTTATAAATATAGTATTATTACTCTTCTTAGTTTTTAAGTTGTTGTATTCACACCTGATCTTTGGTTTCCACATACCAAGAGCTGATATGGTGGAAATTTTATGGGTAGTCAATTAGAAGTTTCTAGTTATGAGTTCCAGATCTGCCATTTTTTAGATTCTTGAACTTGAGAAAAGTACTCAACTTTTCTGAATTTTTGTTTTCTTTTCTGTAACATCAGTGCAGTAGTGTATATTTCCTATAACTCTTATAAGGATTAAATGGGAAATTGGTTATAGTGTAGTTTTGACACCGAACATAAGTTTCCAATCTCTCTCTTCTCTCAACCTCTTGCTTCTGTAGATGAGATATAAGTATCAACGTCCTAGGAATATTGTAACTTCTCAGATACAGGGCAATGACACTATAATTCTTGATATCTTACTTCCTCTTCCTTGGTGGACCTCATTTTATAGAGTTGATATGCTTATATAATGTGTATTTTTCCTGAATAACATCATTTTCAAAATTATTGGAGGTGATAATTTAATGGAATCCTATTATGAACCATATTGTATAATGAAAATCCACTCTCTCATTCATTTATTCTTTTTCTCCTACTGACATGTAGTTGTTATTTCATGATTATGATTTTTATTAAAAGTAATTATCTTTATAAAAAAGTTAAATGTAAGTAACTTAGAAATATGTATCAGAGCATGTCATTCTTTACAGAAAATTTAAATGTAAGTGGTAAGACACAAAGGTTGAATAACCCACTATTATGGAATTTAATTTGAGACTTGTAGAGAAAGGAAGAATGTGTTTATTTATTGCAGGTACTTATTTTGACAGATTCCATCATGCAACAGCAGTGTTTTAAGTCATTCATTCCATGCTGTGCTGTCAGTTGTGATAACTAGAAATGCATATTGTTCCATGACAAGTTTAAAAAATGAATGACCATTATTTTGAGTAACAATTTTTATCAAATTGCATATGAAGTTAAATCTGAAAGTGTGAATTTTCTGGTTTAAAAGAAGCTTATAGAGATGGATAATGTCAAATATAAGAGTTTATTTAATCGCATTTTATGTTTTTGTTCTGTTTCCTCAATGTAACAAGTCTGAGGTAGTTTTGGAAAATCAGAAAGTAGAAATATGCATAAAATAAAAAAAGATCACCAGTAGTCAATATCTGTTTGTATTTTACATGATTTTGCAATTTTTCCTATGAATTGCTTTGTATAATTAAGATAATTCCTTATATATTTCTTTTTGTATATAGTAAAATGTTTAAAAATACTTGTTTTTGAAGTATTTTTTCTAGTTTTTTAAAAACATTTTAAATTACTTTTAATGATTTTACAGATTCCATTGAGTATACATATCCTAATTTATTTAACAAATTAAAGATTTTTGGCCATCAGAGGTGTTTGTAATATTTACACTTTTACCAGGTATCTATTATTGTCTTATCCAGTGTCTTTCTTCTTCTTCTTCTGGGATTTACTCCTGTCCTTACACTAGCTATCTTGTTACCAAAGGTGAGGCTACATTCTTGCATGGCTTTATCATCTAGGCCATAGTTGATAGGTCAAAGTGTTAGCACCTGACTTCAAGCTTGGCTAATTATTGCCTTTCATAGATCTTTTGAATTTATAAACTAATAGAACATTCTTTTTGTTATGCCTGACAGTTTAAATTAAAAATTTTGGCAGATGTTGACAGATGGAAATAAGGTCATATGGAAAGGGCTGATTTGTGGAGAAAGACAAACATTTATTCATAGAAAAATAGACTTAATATACAGCATTCTAATTCTTTTTTTTTTTTTTAAAGATTTTATTTATTTATTTGACAGAGAGAGAGAGATCACAAGTAGGCAGAGAGGCAGGCAGAGAGAGAGGGCGGAGCAGGCTCGCTGCTGAGTAGAGAGCCCCATGCGGGGCTCGATCCCAGGACCCTGAGATCATGACCTGAGCCGAAGGCAGAGGCTTAACCCACTGAGCTACCCAGGTGTCCCAGCATTCTAATTCTTGATGTTCTTGCTCCTGAGCAAAGTTGCTCCCATGTTCTTTCCACAACTTGGTCTTTCAGTCCTTTTTTGGATTAATGAACTAAGAATCTCCTCATCCTTAAAGTTAGGTTTAGTTGAGTTTCTGAAACTTACAAACAAAATGAGACTCATTTTAACATTGTATTGAATACCTTTATGGGTAAAAAACAGTTTGCATTTGAAATTAATTCCTTAGGACATATTGTCAAAATAGAATTGCTAGATTAAATTTTCTGTATATTTTAAGGTCTCTGAATAAGGAGATTTAATGTCCCAAGTTTAAAGGTAGCTGATGAAACATCATGTTTTAGCTTATTCCTGAGGTAATTGTGTAAAAGATGGCCAAGGAGTTACAATCAGATAAAGAAGCAGTTGAATCTCATCATGAAAGAAGTCAGGACCATTATGAAAATTTCTATGGAGGAAAGAGCACATATAGAGGAATGCACCTGAAACAACAGATATTCAACACTTGATATGAGTTCTACTCATTTTAAGTGACATTAGACAACATTCTTGAATTTTGTCTTGAATAGCTTCTGTAACATCGTGTTTTTAGAATGACATGAAAATAATGCTGCTGTGTCTATGACGTCCAAGTCTTAAATTATTAAAGGAGATTTTTGTATCCGAGCCAATGAGTATATACAATTTAATATGAACTTGTTTTAGTTTGACATCAACGGCAGTTCATCTAAATTTGTTTAATGAGGTCAAGTGTCCTATCAATCTTGTATAGGAATTTTGGAAGAATTTAAAGTATTGTGACTAGATTCTTCAACATGATGATTTTCTGGCTTATACAATGTCTTTGAAATGTTTTTGACCAAAACACGGCATTCAGATTGATTGTCCATTTTTTTTTTTTAATTTATTTGACAGAGAGAGATCACAAGTAGATGGAGAGGCAGGCAGAGAGAGAGAGAGAGGGAAGCAGGCTCCCTGCTGAGCAAAGAGCCCCATGCAGGACTCGATCCCAGGACCCCGAGATCATGACCTGAGCCGAAGGCAGCGGCTTAACCCACTGAGCCACCCAGGTGCCCCAGGTTGTCCATTTTTTTAAACCAAATTATGGTTTTATATGACTGCATATTTTTTCCCAACAGTAAAATCCATCTTTGAAAAGATTTTCTTCAATTGAGAGTATGTAAGGAGAATATAAAATGCCTAAAAGTATCAAGAAAGGTTTAGAAGTATATTTTTGAGTAGTGACTGTGTAATAAGTAATGTAATAAGTAAATTACCTATGATATGGATAGTTTGAAGTGAATGTTACTTCTATATATACATGTGAAGAAAATGCATTATTTACTTGAGGTCATATTTCTTATTTCTTAAAATAGCATATCCTAATTTTATCCTGTCTAATGTTAAATTTGCAACTGATGCCAAATCTTAGTTTGGTAGCAAAAGGTACAGTACTTTGCTTATAGAATGCCCTTTGCAAATATTCATTAAATATATGGGAGGTAAAAAGCCTCTTTAGTCCTGTCTGTCCCTCAGCCTTCAGATTCTTTATTGCACTGTTATCTCAAAAAAGTATTTCCTACATCTCTTTTCAGGAGTGAAACTCTCTTCATTTAATTATATAATCCCAAACTCCTAATGTAAATTAACATGTTTCTGCCTTAGTAAAAAGGTATAAGAATTTATTTGACTTGCATCTGTAACAATGACGAAATTCACTTACTATAGAATTTTAAAAAATACATAAAAAAGTAAGTTGAGGGGCACCTGGGTGGCTCAGTTGGTTAAGCATCCAACTCTTGATTTTGGCTCAGGTCTTGACCTCAGGGTCATGAGATCCAGCCCTGCACTGACCTCTGCACTCAGTGTGGATCTCCTTGAGATTCTCTCTCTCTCTGCCCCTCCCCCTGCTTGTGCGTGCTCTCTCTCTCTCTCTCTCTTTAAATAAATAAATAAAATCTGAAAAAGAAAGAGATCCTCTCCCTACCCCTTTACTTACCCCTCACTCCCTTCTCTCATGGGTGTGCTCCCCCTCTCTCCCTAAAAAATAAATACATAAATAAATAAAATATAAAGTAAGTTGATAAGCTGTGTATCAGGCTCCCTTATAGCCCTCCCTCCAGAGATCTTTTTTCTATAGACATCTTACAGAAATAAAAATATCTGTGGGAAAGAAGGTTACCATCTATATGCAGATATTTACACAGTCTCTTTTGGCCTACTAAATTGGATCTGGTTATGAAACTTGCCTAATTTACATATGTTCCTGCTAAGTCGTTTAGCACTGGATCATAGATTCAACAGATATGAGTATCTCTCTTTTGTAAGTTACCCAAGTTCTATCCCATCTACTCTGGCATTCTTCTCCACACCATAAAATTCATACTACTATGAACCTCGTAAGTTTTTGCCTAAACACATGGTTTTTCTAGTCTTACTATATAGAAGAGGTTTAAGAATCAGTCATCTGGTTGGAAGGTAGGAAATTACTTGTCTTGCAACTGCATTTACATAGGATATACTTGTGTTTTACTCAGTCTGTGTACTTATTTGAGATAGCTTGAAGATGTCCTGATTGAGATTTTGGTGTGCTTTAGTACCTCATAATACTGTTTGGTTTTACCACTGTCAAAAATCATAACAAGTTGAACCACCATAAGCTATGTATTTAACTCCTTATTAGAAGTAATAAAAATCTCTGGAACATGGAAACAAATTTCTGTTAAGTTCAAACTAGGCTATTGGAATAGAACTTTATCATTCTGAATTTCAGGAAGCCAGAAATACCAGGCACCTTAAAGGATTTGAGAGGGAAGGGAGAGGAGCTCTGTCAGAGATGGCGAGAGATACACAATAAAGGAATGCAGGATCCAGAGAAGATGAATTTTAAGAGTTAGGTAGGAGAAGTACATAGTATAATTTTTACTTTGATGCAGTGACTGGTATATATGCAATATTGAGTTAAAGCAATGTAGAAACCTGTTATGGACAGAGAACTTCTAAATGAAACTTTGGAGTGCATATTTTAAGTATATAATTTTTTTTTTCTTCAGCTGAAATTAGTTCATAAAGTTAACACATATCCTCCCAAATATTGCAGGAATAGGGCAGAGAATAAGTACATTTGAATCGGAGAACTTTTTAATGTCCTTTGATGTCTCTGACATCCTGATTTTCCATAGTGAGTAAGATGATACCTAAATCAGTAAAAGAAATATTCCCTAACTCAAAAGGTTTTTGTGGAGATGGATATCTCATTACTCTGGAATAGTCTATTTCCTGTTACTCATTAATGAAACCTGAGAGGAAGGTGTAAGAGCCATGAATTAGAGAGGGAGCGAAGAGGCTGGCTAAGAGCAGTAAGAAGCAGAGGACGTTTGGGCCAGTTGACATATAGAAATGACTGAGACTGGGGCGCTTGGGTGGCTCAGTCGGTTAAGCAACTGCCTTAGGCTCAAGTCATGATCCTGGAGTCCTTGTATTGAGTCCCACATTGGGCTCCCTGCTCAGCAGGGAGGCTGCTTCTCCCTCTGACCTCTCCCCTCTCATGTTCTCTCTCTCAAATAAATAAATAAAATCTTAAAAAAAAAAAAGAAAAGAAAAGAAATGACTGAGACTATGTTAGCTTGTTCCCTCAAGGGTTTTGCCTAATTCTAAATTTTGCCTTTCTCCCTGCATAACAGTATCAAGTGAGAGTATAGTAAGGTGAATTTTGGTCATGTCCTGGCTGAGGGTCTACCTTATAATGATCCCTTATTCCTATATTTGCTTCTTTCTGAATTTATAGTGGACCCTCATACTCATTCTCACTTTTGGAATGAAAAGAATCACCTTCCCATTTGCTGCATGTTGGGATTGGGAAAATATAATTATATAAAATGATATTATATAAAATAAAATTTTATAGACACAATAGAATTTTAGTAGACACAATAGCCGCCTCTTTCCTAGCATGGAATTGTAGGTGAGTGATGATTTAAAGTAGAGAGAAAAATTTAACATTAAGATCAGCAGTTTGAGTTCAGTTTTCTCTATTGTCAGCCGCAGTTCTTTCAAAGTCTCTTTGAGAAGAGATATGTGCATGATTGATGAAGAATTTGTGAGCCCCCATGCTGAAAATTTCTCAAAATTAGCTTATCAGTTTTTTGGGAAAGATTATTTATTTATTTGAGAGAGCAAGAGTGAGTGGGAGGCAGAGTAGAGCAAGAGGGACAAATAGAGTCCATGCTGAGTGCAGAGCCCGATGCGGGGCTCGATCTCATATTCTGAGCTGAGACAGAGAATCAGAAGCTTAACCAACTGAGCTACCCTGGTGTCCTAATTTATCAGGTTTTTATCTGTGATGACCCCCAAAATAGGTTTTTTTTTTTTTTAAGATTTTTATTTATTTATTTGAATGAGGTGAGGTAATTGAAGAGAGAGGGAGAGCGCAAGCACAAGCAGGGGAAATGGCAGGCAGGGAAGAAGCAGGCTCCCCGCTGAGCAAGGAGCCATATGTGGGACTTGATCCTGGGACCCTGGGATAATGACTTGAGCCAAAGGCAACAGCTTAACAAACTGAGCCACCCAGGCGCCCCCAAGAAATGAGTCTTCAGTATCTTCCCAGTCTGTGTGGCTTACTTTCTTCTATTGTTCTCTACATATCTAGTACTGTGTACAAAATATAGTTAAAATGGGGGGACTAGGGTGAAAATCACATACATATTCAGTGGAAAAAAACTGAACATTATTCCATCAATCACTGTGCAGGTTTGAAACAAGTAGATAACATCTCTGCCTTTTCCCCTTGGGTTCTTTTATGCTCCAGGGATGTCAACTCCCCTCTGATTGAATGGCTCTCCTGTAATGTTCTTTGCCATCATGGGAAGGCTATGCCCCATTGCTCAGCGCATCGCTACCCTCTGTTCTTTGGGTGCTGCTTCTTCTCTGCAGCAGGGAGGGCATCTTGCTTTTGTTATCTCTTTCCATGAAATTTGTGAAGTGGTGTTGAACTGTCTATTATAGCAGTGGTAACATCATTCTATATTATTGCAAGGACCCGGAGTCTAGGTTTAGGAGGTGGGGGATGGCTGAGCATTATTTGAACCATTATAGGTGCACCTAAGAAATGCAGGCTAAGACCAGACAGAACCTTCCCTCAGTAGAAGCTAGATCAAAAACGTCTACTCAGGTGATGACTGCAGCATCAAAGTTTCTTTCTTGGCTCTTACACCAATTTGTACTGTGTTGCCATGTAGTACTGGTGAATTCCTGTGTTCCGTTGATGTAGTGTAGTCCAGTGATTTTCAAATAGTTTTCTTCTGATGCCGGGTGAGTCATTCAATTTGCATTACATCAGCATACCTATACATAAATGTATCTGTAATTGAAACAAGAATTTCATGAAAATGTACTAAATATTAACCTTTCTGGTATCATATATCCTATCCTTTTTTCCAGTTTATTTTTTTGTGTTTCATGTTTTTATTTAAATTCTAGTTAGTTAACATATGGTATAATATTGGTTTCAGGAGTACAATTTATTGATTTATCACTTGGATATAGTATCCAGTGCTCATTTTAACAAGTGCCCTTCTTAATACCCATCATCCATTTACCCCATCATCCCCCCTGCCAGCCTCCATCCATCAACCCTCAGTTTGTTCTCTATCCTTAAGAGTTTCTTTCTATTTGCTTCCCTCGTATTCTATTAAAAACCTGCTTGTTACCCATACAATTGATTGCAAAACCTTGTAAGGGGTTGCTATTTATGAATGAAAACTTTGACGTAATCCAATAATGATTCAATTCATAAATTCCTTCTTTTGTGTGTATTCATCAGTTGCTTGTTTTCTTAACTAAATCATTGATTTCCAGTCTCTATGAAGACACCTGTACCCTACATTGATGCTGTTAAAAATCCAGCAGCAAGAGAAGATGATGTCCTATGTTTCCTGTATCTCCTACATGTGTAACAGGGAGTTTGATTATATAAACAGAGCACTGGGTTAGGAGCGTCAATCCTGGATTTGACACTATTTAGCTTCAGGACCTTTAGCAAGTAACATCCCTTCCTTAGGTCTCAATTTCCTTAACTGTAATATGAAGATACTAAATTATACATGACTTATAATAAAGGCCTATTTCGGATAAATCTGTGATCCTATGTCATTTTTTTTTAAAGCTTTTTATTTATTTATTTGACAGACAGAGATCACAAGTAGGCAGAGAGGCAGACAGAGAGAGAGGAGGAAGCAGGCTGCCCCCGGAGCAGAGAGCCCCATATGGGGCTCGATCCCAGGACCCTGGGATCATGACCTGAGCCGAAGGCAGAGGCTTTAACCCACTGAGCCACCCAGGCGCCCCCCCATGTCATTTTTTTAAAAAAGAATTACTATTCTGAACATCAGAGAGAACATGCATGACGTCTTTGTGAGATTTTGTGGCTCTCATTTGTTTATAACAGGAAGTGAATTTTTTATCTATATTTTGCCTCTATCCTGTGCCAGATATGTGACAGAACAGAAAAATGCATTGAGTTAATATGGTGGCACAAATAACAATTATCTGAGCTCACAGAACTCTGCTACATAAATCCAAGTTGGAAGTACTCCTTAATTTCAGTCATAGTCTATGGTACTAGTTGACTATCTCTGAATATCACTTTCCTTATCACTATAAGAAACAAACAAAACTGGTGATAGAATCACATAATCACATGTCAGATGTTGGAAAGTAGTTGGAGATTATTTAATTTGATGTACACAATAGTGTGGTCCAGAGGATGTCCAGACTTGACAGAGAATTTCAAAGTAAAAACATCAGTATGGGATGCATTTATTCAGCAGAGCAGAGGAATTTCAGAAATCTCCCTTAAGTGGAAAGAAACTTGCTTTTTTTTTTTTAAGATTTTTTATTTATGTATTTGACAGAGAGAGCTCACAAGTAAGCAGAGAGGCAGGCTCACAAGTAAGCAGAGAGGCAGGCAGAGAGAGAGGGGGAAGCAGGCTCCCCACTGAGCAGAGAGCCCACATGGGGCTCGATCCTAGGACCCTGGGACCACGACCCAAGCCAAAGGCAGAGGTTTAACCCACTAAGCCACCTAGGCACCCCAAGAAACTTGGTTTTAATTACTTAATACACACCCAGTTTGAAGGAAATCATTGACAAGTTGCTGTGGGAGCTAGGAAATAAAATTCTTTTGGACTTTTGAATATTTGGGAAAACACTTTTTTGTGGTACATCATTTTTTCCTTTGAACTGAGTCCAAAATAGGTTCTTATCTTTAACAGCAGATATAAAAGTGTGATCTCTATTCTTGAGAAGTCCCCAAGCTCTCACAAGCAAAACTGAAGGCTTTATGGTGTCAATAGGCAGTATTCAAATTAACCTTGTCCCAGCTGTGGAAAGATAAGAAAATTCGTCTTTTAGATTATCTTATTAGAGGACAGGTCCATATCAAAGGAAAAACATGTATGGATGGTCTACTAGAGGCAGAGAATTGGCACAAATATCTTTAATATGGCCTTTATATTCCTGTGACTCTTTTTGGGAAAGTTCTGTAGTTAAGGTGAGTGTCTATGCACTACTCTAAATTAGCAAGCATGCTGATTTAATTAGAAGTCAAGGTTTTTCAGCCAGAGTTTTGATATTTTCCATTAAGATAAAAAAAAAAATAACCAAATAAACCTTTTTATTTATTTATGACAAGATAGAGTGCTTAATAATTGTTGGGGAAGGATTTTACTCATTCTTACTCATTTATTATTCTAAAGGAAACAAACAAGCTTATGTCAGTAGGTAGAAATCTGACATAATATACACATGAATTTATGATAAAAAGTGTATTTGGAATTTGTTTTTGAAGTCAGATCTCTGGACTATATTTACTGTATTATAAATCTTTTGGCCCTAGAGCCATCTGCCTTCTTATTCCGTGGAGAGATTTAGCAGTATAATATAGGGGCCAGTAACCATGGCCAATGATCTGTTTCTGTAAATAAAATGCACACCCGTTCATTTATGGATTGTGCCTTTTCTCTACAGAAGCAGAACTAAGTGGTGGTAACAGAGACTGTGTACTGTGGCCCCAAAGCCAAAAGCTTTACTTCTGGTCCTTTTCATAAAAAGTATGAATACCCCTGGTATCATATACTTTTAACATAGCATAGGGCTATGTCAATTTATTTTCTAATGGCTGGTAATACTTCCACCTGGATTCCTCATCTGATTCCTAAACATCTTTGTTTGGTCTCTGTCCAGTGTGTCATCCTCTCTTGTCTCTCTTGTATTTTCAACCTTTTCCTCTCTGACGAGTTTACCAAATCTGTAATGTGAACTGCAGTATCTCCTAACTTAATAACAGCAACAACAGAATACCTCTCTTCATAGCTTTTGCCGTATGTTACTCTTGCTCTTTGAGGTGCTTTTGCTTCCTTACCACTAAACCATATTACTCAAGGTACCACATCCTGGTTTCTGTGCTTTCACTTCACTGAAACAGGAAAAGGTGACCAATCTACTGGACACGTACAACCGGACACTTACAAATCTTTATCTTGTATAACCTCTTTCCAGCATTTCATGTGACTTGAAAATTTTGAAAATTTTTATCCTTTTAAATCTTCCTCCTTTGGTTCCCATGATATCACTGTGCTCAATTTATCTACTCTTTCATAGTTTTCTTTCCTCAGCTCCCTTTATGGGATTCTCTTTCCTTCTTGATCTCTCAATATTCATATTACTCTGTTCTCTCCTTTGTGTTGGAGCTGTATATAAAGAGAGAAAAGCAGAGGCCTATCTTGTCAGTCACATAATTTGATTCTCTACCTATATGCCTAAATCCAAAATACATATCTAGAATCCAAACGTTTTTCCTAAAGTCAGAATCATATCTGTTTCATTGTCATATTTTGGCCCCTAAACCTATTTCCTACCTTTCAAAAGGTTTCAGTATCCAAAATGGCATATAGCACAGAAATCTCATAGTTTTTGTCTTCAAATCCTTCTGTTGCTCTCTCCCTAAAACTAACTGGGTTGCTCACCCATCAGTCTCCATTACTATAGCCTAGATTCATACAGTAGTTTTTTTAACCAGTATGTCTTTAGAATGTCTCCCCTTTGATTCATCATCTGTGCAGCTGTAAGAGGGATATTGCTGAAAGTCAAATATAGTTATTTTAACTTGCCTGCTTATAATATTCAAATACTGTAATGTCACCTATATGGTACAGCACTAAAGACCATGCTCCTGTATTTCTGTCCAGCTGTATTTTGTAGCATTTTCCCAGTGGTAGATTGTATTATGGCTTCCAATCATTTGCTCCCCTATCAATTGTAAAATGATTATGCATCCCTGTGCATTGTGGTGTGGTATAATGGTACCCTATGAGAGGAATGCAATACCCCATAGTGAGGTGGGAGTATGTGACTTACTTGGCCAATGAGATATAAATGGAAGCAGTATTGTACAACTTTCTTTTTTTTTTTTTTAAGATTTTGTTTATTTATTTGACAGACAGAGATCACAAGTAGGCAGAGAGGTAGGCAGAGCAAGAGAAAGGGAAAAGCAGGTTCCCTACTGAGCAGAGAGCCCGATGCGGGACTCGATCCCAGGATGCTGGGATCATGACCTGAACCGAAGGCAGCGGCTTAAACAACTGAGCCACCCAGGCACCACTATTGTACAACTTTCAAACAAAAGTTACGTCACCTATTTCATGTTTTGCTTACTTTTTTCTTTTGTCACAAGATTGGCCGGTTTCCATGCTGACTGGTGATATTGCTCAACAATGACTAATGTAAGCCACCAAGAGTTTGGGATCATTCATAACCGTAGCAAACCTAATTCCCTTTCACTTCCAAGTATTTTCTCAAGGCACTGTGAAGAATTATAGTTTCTGCCACATGTCATTTACCTCTACACTCCGTGACTTCTCCCCATTTTATCATCTTTTCTGTAAAGCCTTAATTTTTTTTGTTCTTTTTTCATAAAAAAAAAAAGATTTTATTTATTTATTTATTTGAGGGAGAGAGAGAGAGAATGAGAGAAAGCATGAAGCAGGGGAGGGTCAGTAGGAGAAGCAGACTTCCCGCTGAGCTGGGAGCCCCAACCTGGACTCGATCCGAGGACTCCAGGATCCTGACCTGAGCCGAAGGCAGTCACTTAACCAACTGAGCCACCCAGGTGCACTGTAAAGTGTTTGATTCCTCTCACTGCTGTCTCTCATCCCCATCTTCATTCCAATTATTATCGCTGTCTGTCCCACAGGTATATTTCTATCGGGGAAGAAAAAGGTTAACAGTATGTCTATAACTCTATCCTCCTTTCTCAAGAAGGCAATGTTGACACTGCATCATCAGTGTCACTGTAATGTTGACACTGCATCATCATCAACTCTGTCCTCCTTTCTCGAGAAGGTAATGTTGACACCCCTCCCCAACGAAATTCATGTATAAACATACTTAAGGAATTTACTAGCAGAAGGACAACAAGGAGAACTCTAATCCCAGGTCTCTTCAGCAGGACACACCTGCTCTTTCAAGATTGCTTTTTGGAAATATAAAATTTATAAATTTATGGGATGCTGTCACCTGAAGAATGGAAAATAGTCACACAAGTTGCCCGTCTCTTAAAAAATGGAGTGTAAAAACTAAGAATCAGCTCACACCAAACTCCTAGTAAAATACATTTGTTGTCTTGAAACAAAAATTTGTCTTACTGTTGAAAAAGGGATTTTCGGGGAAGTTATGCTTGACATAATGGAGCCTTTCCAGAGACAGATACTGCTGAATTTGTTCTTGCTTTGTTTGTGTTCTTTGCCCGTCAGTAACGTTTGGTGTTGCATAATATCTATAATTCATGTGGATCTGCTTTGAAACTCACTTTGTGATACTGCATTATCAATTCCCATAACACATTTTTTTAAAGATTTTATTTATTTATTTGACAGAGAGAGATCACAAGTAGAGAGGCAGGCAGAAAGAGAGAGAGAGGGAAGCAGGTTCCCTGCTGAGCAGAGAGCCTGATGCTGGACTCGATCCCAGGACCCTGAGATCATGACCTGAGCCGAAGGCAGCGGCTTAACCCACTGAGCCACCCAGGCGCCCTCCCATAACACATTTTAAAAATATGTCTCAGCACACACCATCTTCAGTATTAATGGATGGTCCTATGCATTCAATTGTTTATTTATTTATTTAAATTAAATTAAATCTTACAAACCCATGCAGATGGAAAACCAGAAAATTGATAATAACTTACATCTATCCTTGCGATCCTCCACAATTCTTACCTTGAGACACCCTGCAATAGTAAGTATTATCTTCAATATGATGTTCTTTAATCTCATTTATTAAAATGATTTTATAGATTTCCGTGCCTAAAGAAAATGTTCAGTTTTAGTAGTTTTTGACCATTATAATAAAGATATGTTATGTATGATCTACTTGGGAAAAAGGGCTTTATTTTTTTACCCTAAACTTTTTTCCAAAGTGATTGTACAGCTTTACATCTCCATTGGCAACATAGAAAAGATCTGGTTGATCTATAGTCTCTCCTATAGTGGATATTCTAAGAAACCTTAGTTTTTACATTTTGAATGCATATCAAATTATTTCCTATTGCGATTTTGGTTTGTATTTTCATAAATATTGATAAGGTTATTCATGTCTTCATATATTTACTGATGCATGAATTTCATCAGGAGAATTCCAGTTTGCATCTTTTGTTTTTTAAGAAAAAATCTTTGGTTGTCTTTTGTTTATTGTTTGTAATAATCATATATTTTCTTGAAGGTAATGTCCTTTTGGTTATATGTGTTGTAAATATCTTCTCCCTGTCTCAGACTTACCTTTTTTATTTCTTTAGGTTGTTCCTTACTGACCAGAAATTCTTAATTTTAATATAATCAATCTCATCTATTGTTTCTGCAAGAGTTGACACATTTTATAATTTGTGTGGGATATTCTTCTACACCCTGAGTACAGAAATATTTTTATCTACATTTTCTATTAAGATTTCCATAATTTTTCTTCTGACATTTATGTTTTTAACCCAATTGGAATTGATTTCTTATTTAAAGATAACTATTTATTCACACCTCCATTAATCGAATTTCAGTTTTGTTCCAACAGATCTATATATCCTTCTTAATATAACAAAAATATTTATGATTAGTCTATTTCTGAGATTACAGTTACATTCTACCGATTATTTTGTCTTTGCTTATGCCAGGCCCACACTGCTTTATTATTACATTTCAAAAATATGTCCTGCTTTGAAGCAGAACATGTCTCTCTACAATATTTTTCTGCAAAAAAGAAGTTGACCTGTCTTGGATCTTTATTAAATAAAATTTTCTCATCATCTTGTCAAGTTCTTCAAACAACCCTGTTGGTATTATAATTGAAAATTGAGTAAATATATAAATTAATTTGGGATAACTGATTTCTTTATTATGGTACACTTCCTGCGTTCCTTTATTTGGTCTTCCTTTTTTTTTACATCTTAATTTTATTTTATTTTTTTTTCAGTATTCCAGGATTCATTGTTTAAGTATAACGCCCAGTTCTCCATGCAATACGTGCCTTCCTTAATATCCACCACCAAGCTACCCATCCCCTCACCCCTCTCCCTTCCTAAACCCTCAGTTTCTCAGAGTCCACAGTCTCTCATGTTTCATCTCCCCTTCTGATTTCCCCCAGTTCACTTTTCCTTTCCTTCTCCTAAAGTCCTCCATCTTATTCCTTATGCTCCACGAGTAAGTGAAACCATAGGATAATTGACTTTCTCTGATTGACTTATTTCACTCAGCATAATCTCTTTCAGTCCCATCCATGTTGATACCAAAGTTGGGTATTCATGCTTTCTGATGGAAGCATAATATTCCATTATAAATATGGACCAAATCTTCTTTATCCATTCGTTGGTTGAAGGGAATCTCTGCTCTTTCCAGTTTGGCTATTGTGGATATTGCTACTATGAACATTTGGGTACATATGGCCCTTCTTTTCACTACATCTGTATCTTTGGGGTAAATACCCACTAGTGCAATTGCAGGGTCATAGGGTAGTTCTATTTTTAATTTTTTGAGGAATATTCACACTGTTTTCCAAAGTGGCTGCACCAACTTGCATTCCCACTAAGAGTGTAAGAGGGTTCCCCTTTCTCCACATCCTCTCCAACACTTGTTGTTTCCAACACTTGTTGTTTCCTGTCCTGTTGATTTTGGACATTCTAACTGGTATAAGGTGGTATCTGAATGTGGTTTTGATTTGAATTTCCCTGATAGAGATGATGAACATCAGAAGTGTCTGTTCATGTCTTCTGCCCATATTTTGACATGATTATCTGTTTTTTGGGTGTTAAGTTTGAGGAGTTCTTTATATAGACCTTGGATATCAGCCCTTTGTCTATAGTATCATTTGCAAATATCTTCTCCCATCCTGTGGGTTGCCTCTTTGTTTTGTTGGCTATTTCCTTTGCTGTATAGAAAGAAGCTTTTTATCTTGGTGAAGTACCAAAAGTTCATTTTCACTTTTGTTTCCTTTGCCTTTGGAGATCTGTCTTGAAAGAAGTTGTTATGGCCGATGTCAAGGAGGTTACTGCCTATGTTCTTCTCTAGGATTTTAATAGATACCTGCCTCATGTTGAGGTCTCTCATCCATTTCCAGTATATCTTTATGTATGGTGTGAGAGAATGGTCAAGTTTCATTCGTCTATACATGGTTGTCCAGTCTTCCCAGCACCATTTATTAAAATGACTGTCTTTTTTCCACTGGATATTTTTTCCTGCTTTGTCGAAGATTATTTGACCATTGAGTTGAGGGTCCATATCTGGATTCTCTACTCTGTTCCATTGGTCTATATGTCTGTTTTTGTGCCAGTACCATGCTGTCTTGGTGATCATAGCTTTGTAGTAAGGCTGGAAATCTGGCAATGTGATGCCCCCAGCTTTGTTTTTATTTTTGAACATTTCCTAAAAAACAGAAACAGAGGGGAAACTTTCAGACACTTTCTATGAAGCTAGCATTACCTTGATCCTCAAACCAGGCAAAGAGCCCCTCAAAAAGGACAATTTCAGACCAACATCCCTGATAAATATGGATGCCAAGATTCTCAACAAGATCCTAGCTAATAGGATCCAACAGTACATTAAAAAGATTATCCACCATGACCAGGTGGGACTTATCCATGTGATGCAAGTGTAGTTCAACATTCACAAATCAATCAATGTGATAGAACAAATCAATAAAAGAAGAGAGAAGAAACACATGGTCCTCTCAGTTAATGCAGAAAAAGCATTTGAGAAAATATAACATCTGTTCCTGATTAAAACTCTTCAAAGTATAGGGATAGAGGGAACATTCCTCAAACTCATAAAATCTATCTATGAAAAACTCACAGCAAATACTGTTCTCAATGTGGAAAAGCTGACAGCCTTCCCTTTGAGATAAGGAACACAACAATGATGTCCTCTCTCACCACTGTTGTTCAACATAGTACTAGAAGTCCTAGCAACAGCAATCAGACCAAAAAAGAAATAAAAGTATTCAAATTGGCTAAGAAGAAGTCAAACTCTCTCTATTCATAGATGACATGACACCTTATATGGAAAACCCAAAAGACTCCAGCCCCAAAGTACTAGAACTCATCATACAGCATTTCAGTAATGTGGCATGATACAAAGCTTCTGTACTATATCCTGCACCAAGAACCATAAGATACCTTGGAATAAACCTAATCAAAGAGGTAAAGGATTTGTACTCTAGGAACTACAGAACATTGATGAAAGACATTGAAGATGACATAAAAAGTTGGAAAAGCATTCCATGCTCATGGATTGGAATAAAAACATTGTTAAAATGTCTATACTGCACAGAGCCATCTATACTTTCAATGCCATCTCAATCAAAATTCCATTGGCATTCTTCAAAGAGCTGGAACAAACAATCCTAAAATTTGTATGGAGTCAGAGAAGTCCCCAAATCACTATTTGGATCTTCTTTAATGTCAGTCAACAAAACTTTTAATTTGTTAATCACACAGATGTTTCATACTTTTGTTAAATTTATTTTTAGGCACTTCATGAATTTTTTAACATATATGCATTTTACCTTAAAGTAAGCTTTGCTAACTATCTGTGGTAGTATACAAAAATGCATTTGATTTTGGTAGGTGGATTTATATCCAAGCATTTATTAAATTATACAATTATTTTAATAAATTACTGGTAGAATCATCAGTGGTTTTAAGAAATAAATCATCATCTCTGCATAATGAAAATAATTATTTCCTCCATTCCAATTCTTTTTTTTTTTTTAAGATTTTTATCTAATTGACAGACAGAGATCACAAGTAGGCAGAGAGGCAGGCAGAGAGAGAGGAGGAAGCAGGCTCCCCGCTGAGCAGAGAGCCCGACATGGGGCCAGATCCCAGGACCCTGAGATCATGACCTGAGCCGAAGGCAGAGGCTTAACCCACTGAGCCACCCAGGCGCCCCCATTCCAATTCTTTTTTATTTAGTTTACTTTTGTTTTTAGGCCGATAGAGCCCCTCATATAAGGTAAATTGAAGTATATCCTCTAATGTGTGCTTTATTTTTTTAATTAAGATTTTATTTATTCATTTTTGAGAGAAAGTGGGGGGGGCAGATGGAGAGCAAGAAGATGATTCCCCACTGAGCAAGGAGCCCAAGGTGGGGCTTGATCCTGAGACCCTGGGATCATAACCTGAGCCAAAGGCAAATGCTTAACATACTGAGACACTCAGGCACCCCTAATTTACCTTATTTTAAAGGTAAAACTTTTCGGGTGCCTCGGTTGCACAGTTCATTTGTTATTGGACTCTTAGTTTCAGCTCAGGTTATAATCTCTGGGTCCTGGGATCAAGCCACATTGGGCTCCATGCTCACCATAGAGTCTGCTTGGATTCTCTCTCCCTCTGCCCCTCCCACTCATGCTCTTGCTCTGTGTCTCTCTCTCCAAAATAAATAAGTCTTTAAAAATATTAAGGGAAAACTTTTAATATTTCTACATTAGGATCATGTTTCTTAATATTCTTTATCAAATTTTATAGATATTTTTCATCAAGTTAAGGGAGTTTCCTTCTATTCTGGTTTACAAAAGCTTTTATCATGAATGAATGGTTAATTATAAGTGCTTTTTTCTGTATTGAGGATACACCCAACCTTTTATATAATGTTGGATTTCATTTGGAATTTTTACAAATATAACCATGAATGAAATTGGTTTATATTCTTTTCTCATAATGCCTTTTCTGGTTTTATATCAAGATAATAATGGCCTCATATAATGATCTCAAAAATACTCATTTTTCTATTTTTTGTAACAACTCATAGAAGATTGGAACCATCTGTTGATTATAATTTCATAGAATTCATACATCCATCTGATCTTGATGTTTTCTTTTCAGAAAAGCATTTTACTTTTTATGCCTTTTTGATTTAGTTTTGAAAAATTATATTTTTCTGAAATTTATTTAATCAAAGTTTTAAAATTATTGATACAACTCATATTCACTGATTTAAATATATGCTTAATCTGTATTTCACCCTGTTTTGCTCATAATATTTATTTGTTCCTTTTGTTCCTCAATCATGAAAGATGATTTTCTAGTCTGTTAATCTTTTCAAAGGTAGACCTTTTGACTTTTTTTTCTGTGTTATATCTTGATAGTGTATTTAACTGTTGATTGGTGTTATCGGTATTATTCAACAACTTTTCTAGATTTTTTTTACTGGAATCTTAGCTAATAAATATTCAACTGGTTTTCCCTTATTTTTTATTTTATTTTTTAAAAGATTTTTATTTTATTTATTTGTCAGAGATTGAGAGGACACAAACAGGTGGAACAACAGGAAGAGGGAGAAGCAGGCTCCCTGATGAGCAAGTAGCCCAATGCAGGACTTGATCTCAGGACCCTGGGATCTTGACCTGAGCCACAGGCAGACTGAGTCACCCAAGCATCTCAACTGGTTTCCTTTTTTAAACTCCAGCACTCCAAGCTATAAAATATCCCATGAAAATTATGTTTATTTCATTTTTAAAAGAGTTTATTCATTTATTTGATACAAAGAGAGAGAGCATAAACAGGGGGAGTGCAAGAGAGAAGGCTCCCTGCTGTGCAGCGACCACCATCCCATCCCCCCCACCCCCCCCACCACCCACCACCCACCACCCCCCGCCGCTGCCAACCATGTGGGCCTTGATCTCATGGCCCTGGGTGGGATCATGACCTGAGCTGAATGCAGACCCTTAACAGACTGAGCCATCCAGGCACCCTTATGTTTATTTTATTTTAAAACTTGTTATTTTTTGGTCAATATTATCCAATTCTAAGTTTTATTTTTAATTTTATTATGTGTTGTATTTGATCCCTATACATGAGTTATTGAGAAATTGTTTCAAGACTTATTTATACTAAAAATATTGTCAATAATAATCATGAAATGAAACAAATGGTGATACTATAAAGTGAAATATGTTAACACAGAATGTTTTCTCATTTAATTTTATGTATTATATCATGCCAGTTAAAAATTCTAATATAAACATTAAAATAAAAAGAGGAAAATGGATTGATAATTTTAAGTACATTAATTTTTTTGGAAAAATTGGTAAAATGAATTCCTATATATTCATCTGTCACAGTAATAATCAAAGAACCATTTAAGATTTTCTTATATGTGAGAAGAATAATTATTTAGCAAAGAATAAGTTCTTCCTAAAACTGTTGCCATCCTATAAAAAAGAAAAGAATGAGAAACTATCCCAGATCAGAACCGACTAAGGAGACATGAGAAGAGAATACAGTATAGTATCTTGGATTAGATGCTACCCTGGGAGGAGGATAATAATGTAAACACTCATGAAATGCCAGTGAAGTCTGGAGTTCGGGTTATAGTAATTAAAATGTCAGTTTCGGGGCGCCTGGGTGGCTCAGTGGGTTAAAGCCTCTGCCTTCGGCTCAGGTCATGATCTCAGAGTCCTGGGATGGAGCCCCACATCGGACTCTCTGCTCAGCGGGGAGCCTGCTTCCTCCTCTCTCTCTGCCTGCCTCTCTGCCTACTTGTAATCTCTGTCTGTCAAATAAATAAATAAAATCTTAAAAAAAAATAAAAAAAATAAAATGTCAGTTTCTTAGTTTTGACAAATATAAATATACTCTGGTTATTCTATTAATGTTAGAGAAAAATAGAAATATGGTATACAAGGACACTTTGTCTTACCTCTTCAAAATTTTGTAAATCTAAAACTATTGCCAAATAAAAAGTTCATTTAAAAATGGTTTTACTGCACCCCTCCAAGTTTTATATTTGGCATTTTAAAAAACATTTTAGTGATAAAGGTGTTGTAATTTCATGATTTCTTTTTTAACTCATGATAGTTCAAGTAAATATAGATGTAGATATTTACAGATAGTTTTAAATTTCAAAACCATATAGGAATTGTATATTTGGGAGTGCCTGGGTGGTTCAGTTGTTAAGCGTCTGCCGTAGGCTCAGATCATGATCCCAGGGTCCTGAGATCAAGGCCCACTTCAGGCTCCCTACTCAGCGGGAAGCCTGCTTCTCCCTCTCCCACTCCCCCTGCTTGTGTTCCCTCTTTCTCTGTGCCTCTCTCTCTGTCAAATAAATAAGTAAAATCTTTAAAAAAAAAAAAGGAATTGCATATTTGGATTGATTTCTCAGTTGCACAGTGATCTGATAATGTAGTTTTTATAATACCAATTCTTTAATTTTTATGGAGGCTTCCCTTATGCACTAGCTAATAGTTACCTTTGGTAAATATTTCAAGTGTAAGTGAAGAAATAGTACATTATTCAGATTACGTGATATAATATTGCTCATATGCCCTTTAAATTAACCTTTCAATTTTACTGTTAATAGAACACATCTTAATTTTTAAATTATTATTCCAGTTGTTAAAATAATTAACTTCTGGATGATACTGATGATGTTTACCAAGATATTTGGTCACTATTAATTTACATTTCTTTTTTTAACATCCTCTGTATTTGAATCTGTTTTAGTTCATGAACTTCCTCATGTTTACAAAACGTTCCTTTGTGCAACCAAGCCAATGAGGCTCAGTGCATCTGAATATTTTTCTTAAATAGTCACTTTTGTTTTTGTTTTTGTTTTTTTTTAAAGATTTTATTTATTATTTATTTGACAGAGAGAGATCACAAGTAGACAGAGAGGCAGGCAGAGAGAGAGAGCGAGAGAGAGAGGGAAGCAGGCTCCCTGTTGAGCAGAGAGCCCGATGCGGGACTCGATCCCAGGACCCTGAGATCATGACCTGAGCCGAAGGCAGCGGCTTAAACCACTAAGCCACCCAGGCGCCCTTAAATAGTCACTTTTGAATGACATTTTGGCTGGATATGAAAGTATAATTCAATGCACTTTTTTTCTTCTTGCTCCTATAATTTTTTTTGAAGCAGCATGTAAACCTAGTACTTTGTTGTAGTTTATCTTCTTTTCCATTCTAGACCATGGATACTATTTTATTTGTATTTTGTATTTTTATATGTCATTTTAATGTATCATATGAGTTTTTCCTAGTCACTACTCTTTGGCACTGTAGATCCTCCTTTGGTGTGAGTTTATTTCTCTCTCTTCTTGGGAAATTCACAGTAATATTTCTTCAAAATATTTCCTTTTGCTATTTTTATTTTGATTTTTTGTCTAGGATTTCTGGTATTCAAATGCTGTCATTTCTACCCACCTTTTTTCATACTCAAATCTATTTCTAAATCCTCCTTGTTGTGTTCTAGGAGATTTTCTTTAACTACATAATTTATTCTTTGCTTGTGTCCATCACAAATATGATGTTCTTTCTTAAATTTCATACTGTAAATTTTTAAAAAGATTTACTTATGTATTCATGAAAGACAGAGAGAGAGAGGCAGTGGGAGAAGCAGGCTCCCCACTGAGCAGGGAGCCGGATGCAGTACTCGATCCTGGGACCCCAGGATTATGACCTGAGCAAAGGTAGACGCCTAATCGTCTGAGCCACCCAGGTGCCCTCATACTGTAATTTTTTTATGCCTAGATTATATTTTATGATTTTTTATTCTGGTTTTACATAATTAACATCTCCACTTAACCTGTTCCTCATATTTATTATTGTAATTTTCTTCTTTGGTTTTTCCCTGCTGATACTTCTGTTTCTGATGACTTTCAAATTGTATTTTATTGTTTCTGTTTTGATGTTATTCTGCTTCTCAAAGTTCACATTGTAAGCTTATTCTTCTGCAGTGCAGATGGGAGCTCTAACTCTCTATCAGTTCAGGTGAGTTCATGGAGAGAAGTGTGGAGACCTATCATTGGGAACACTGGACACTTAGAACCACTGAATCCTACCTCTTTGGTATCATTCCATATTGTCTCTCTACAGGTCAGAATTTCCCCTTAGACTCTCAATGAAAAACAGCATATTTAGAAATCAGTGCCAATAGTAGTGGTATTCAGAGTGTTTTCTCCAGACCAGCAGCATCCTTCATTACCTGGAAACATATTACAAATGCTAATGATAAGCCTTAGAGATACATACTGAAGCAGAAACTCAAGTTGGGGGGCACCTGGGTGGCTCAGTGGATTAAGCCTCTGCCTTCGGCTCAGGTCATGATCTCAGGGTTCTGGGATCGGCCCGCATCAGGCTCTCTGTTCAGCAGGGAGCCTGCTTCCTCCTCTCTCTCTGCCTGCCTGTCTGCCTACTTATGATCTCTATCTGTCAAATAAATGAATAAAATCTTAAAAAAAAAAAAAAAGAAACTCAAGTTGGGTTCTAGTGATCTGTGTTTTTGTATCAGTTCTAGGTGATTCTGACATTTACTAAAGTTTGAGAACAATTTCCCTGGACTTTAAACCACCAGCCCTGACAATTTGGAAGTGGGTATATGGAGGAGTCAGGCTTAAAGTAGTTTATTCCCGATTACCTGAAGTTTTCAATGTAGCAGGGTTTCTTTGATTGTACCAGTGTGGATGCTTACAGAGCTGGGGTAAGCAGTTGTGCCTTGTTTCATTTATCTTGTCATAGCATCTTAAACAATTTTCCACGTCCCAGACTGCAACAGTCTTTTTTACTTACTCCCAGATGTATGTTTAAAATTACCTTCTCTCTTCCCAGAAGTTTCTCTGCCTTAATCTTTTTCTTGACTCCTTGTTTCCCCCATAGCTATTCCATGTTTGGTCTTTTGCAATGGAACTAGCTGGTCATGTGTTATCTTTTTATCACCAAAGATAGCTAATCTCACATGGTCTCCATCATATTCTATTATGTTTTTGCTTTGCCTGTTTCTGCTAAAGTACAGTGTTTGATCATCTATGGCATTCTTTCACATGGAAAAATGAGGTGCTTAATCAGGTTTTGTTGGCTATAAGTTCATTAGATTAAATATTAAGGAGCTACTCCTTTTCTAGGACTCAGTGATGTTGTGAAGATAAAGTTCCTACTGTCAAGGAACTTGTGTTGTGATGTGAGGGAAGGAAAACACCTTTGTGCCCCAAATCCAAAGCAGTCATTCATTTAATATTCAGTAATGATCAATGTAAAAATAAAGTTTCAATATTTATATGAGAATAGATTAGTAAGATGGAAATATTTAACACATATGAAAACTGTTCAATTCTGTAAGTCAAAACAATAACAATTTAAAAATAGATACCATTTCACCTGTATGATTTGCACATATATTTGAGAACATAAAGTATTAGTCGCTGGCAGTCATGAATGGCATTGATTTGCTCTTACTTTGCTGGAATTGTTCATTCTGAAAATAAGGGTCATTAAAATGTCTATAACTTTTGTCCCAAGAATTCTACTTCTGATGCATTCACCTAAGAAAATAATCTTTAAATTTCTTTAAAAACCATAAAAAGGAATACAAATTTGTTTAATATCTTCCATTTCTGGTCGGTGGTCCAGGTATATTTCTGAAGCACTGATTGAAACATTGTCAGAAATATTTATTTGGGCTTGATGTGATTCAGGAAAGAACTTATATTTTTACTGAGCCATTAAACTATTGGGATTTGTTTGTTAAAGCACTTGTCATGACCTTAGCCAAAACAATTTTATGAAACTTATATGCATAAAGTATTTAAAACAGAGTTTGTCGCAAAGAAAGCTATCAGTAAATATTATGTGTTATCATTGTAACTATTGTTAATAATACCAAACAAATGAAAATAATCTAACAACTGTAGTAGAAATGGGTAATGAGGATACATCATTTTAATAGGATATTAGGCAAATATTAAAACATGAAAACATAAAATATAGCAACATGGAAAAATGTAGAGTATAAGAAAATATTCCTCATTACACTGTGAACTTAATTTATATTTGAAACTAACACTAAAATCTAATATACTAGGAATGGTTGAAAGCTACTTGAATGAAAGAGACAAAATGTTAACAGACCGTTACGTATTACCAGTACTTGAGAATTACAGGAAGGAGGCTTGGAAGAACTTGGAAATAAGGTTACATTATGACATTTACACTTAATAGCTAAAAGCAGAAGCATGAGAGTCATCTTAGAAAGGGAGTTTTTCAAGACATTATTTTAATCTGTTTGAATATATTAATACATTGTGGGAAAATAGGTAATACCCTGAAACAGGAGAAGGGTTGCAGGGCGGTCGGCCTGGATATTAGGCTGAGTGTCCAATAAACCACAATACAGGGCAGGGGGTGGTCGTAAATCAAGAGGTCGTAGCAAAATAACTCAGCATTTTATTCTCATAAGCATTCTTTGTTTGAAGTGGGTGTATTAGCTACCTTGTCATATTATCAGGAAGCATTAAATTTGATAGGTGTTTGGGGGAATATTTTGTGAGTTATATGTTGCTGAAAAATAGAATATATTTAACTGATTCAGCTGGGACCACGATCCAGTCAAGAACATAAAACATGAGGAATATACGTGAAAGATAAAATTTCTTTATAATAAAACATATGGTCAGTTGCAAAAAATATGTCAAATTCAGTTGAAAATAATATGTTTAGTGTCATTCAGTTGCTTTGACACCCTTGTAGAAAATTATCTTACTGTATTTGTTTGGTCCTGTGTCCAGACTATTTTGTTCCTTTCATTGCTTATTTAATTTTCCGTTACACAACAGTATTCTGAGCTTCATACCTTGATATGCAGTAATGAAAGTTCTTAAACTTTCTTCTATTTTTTTTTTAAAGATTTTATTTACTCATTTGACAGACAGAGATCCCAAGTAGGCAGAGAGGCAGGCAGAGAGAGAGGAAGGGAAGCAGGCTCCCTGCTGATCAGAGAGCTGGACAGGGGCTCCATTCCAGGACCCTGAGATCATGACCTGAGCCGAAGGCAGAGGCTTTAACCCACTGAGCCACCCTGGCGCCCCAAACTTTGTTCTATTTTTGCAAAATTGTTTTTGGATTCAGCTTGCAGGTTTCTACAGAAAGTACTGCTGGAATTTTTACTGGCATTAAATGTAATCAATTAATCAAGTTAGGGAAACCTCTTGTCTTTGTAATACTGAACTTTCTAATTTATAATGTGGTTTATATCTTCATTTGTTTAGGCTTTCTTAATTCCTTTATGTTTAATTTATGCTGCTTTTTCTGGTAGAAGCTACAGCACATTTTCTGTGGATAGAGAATGAGTTTTTCATATTTTCCCTTTACCTCCAGTACTTTAAGGAGTTATTCTATTATCTTTGGCCATTATTAGTTTCAGATGAGAACTCTGTGGGCATTGATATTAGTGTTCATATGTCTTTTTTTTCTATATTAAAAAAATTGTTTAATCTTTGGTTTCCAGGAGCTATACTATGATGGGCCTTGGTTTTATTTTCTTTGTATTTATCCTATTTGGGATTTGGTGTGACTCCTAGATATGTGGGTTGTTTGTTTTTGAATAACCGTGAAATTTAGTGTTTCTTCAACGGTGTTATATACCCCTTCGGTTCTCTGTTTTCTGAGTCTCCAGTTTTAAGTACGTTAGATCCTTTTGTAGCGTCCTATAAGTTATTGAGCCTTTGTTCATTCATTTCAATCTTACATATTTTAGTTTTTTCAGTCTTAGTATATTTTAATTCAAAAAATTTTTACAACCTTTTATGTTCATTAGTAATTTCTTGTTTTGTATCTAATTAGTTTTTAATTGCATTTATTTTTGTTGCAGCTTAAAAATTTCCACTTTGTTCTTTTTTTCATTTTATACTCTTTTAATATGTCTCTTCATATTCCCTCTTCTTGTACCCATTCATTTTTATGTATTAAAGCTTTGTATGTATTTGTTACACTAATTTTAAGAGTCTTTTTTGCCAATTTAACATTCTCTCCCTTGTGTGTGTGATTCTAATTTTCTGTTTCTTTGCATGTTAATAATTTTATTGTATATTTGACTTTACAGAGTATATATTAGGAAATCCTGAATTTTCACTGCTTTTTATGAGTATTTTTTCATCAGAAAATCAAATTTCTGGCATATTATCATTAACTTTATGATTTGTGTATATTAACTTCTTAGTCCTGTGTCATAATCCTTATTTCAAAGATCTGTCCTTTATGGTTTCAATGGAAAGTCTGTAATGTTTATCACTGCATCCTAACTTGGCACGACTCAAACTATAATTTCTGTCTCTGTGGAGTAGGCAGCAGCAGAATTCTTCAGAATTGTAAGGTTTTTATCCTTTTTTCCCCTATTTGAGCTGTGGGGAGTCTAGTCTCCACGTGTCCAATTAAAGGTAGGCAAAGGACTTGACAACTTCCGGGGTTGATTTTGGTATTTTCCTTTTTGTATCTCCCTTTCTTCTTTGAGCATTTCCCTCACTATTTGCCAACACTCTGGCAATCGTAGACTGTATCCTTTTCCCCTAAGGTTTGTAAGAGTATGACATTTGCTTGAATTCTACCTGCCCTACACAAAAGTTATTTAGGAGTGTTCCTGAGAAAGCGCCATGTAAACGTTGATTTTATTCAGTGGTTACCATCTTTACAGTGTCAAATTGTCTCTAGATTCTGCTTGCTTTTTGTTGGTATTTTTTGTTTGTTCTTTGTCTTTGTAAAAATTAGGTCCATTTTTAAACCTGATATCAGTGAAAAAATTATTCTGATACACACTATTTTGCCATTACCCTCTTGGTGCATTTTGTTAGATTCCTATTCTTTGGTGAAAATTCTCATATTTTCATCTACTTTCTATCTCTTCCTTTATTTTATGAATCATTATTCAGTTTTATTTTTGTTACATCTTTTCTGGAAGATCTAACATTTTTATTAACTAGTGGCGTTTCTTCATTTTTATTTTTTCTTTTGAAAATTTTACTTTCAGTTGTGATGAGCACTGGGTATTGTATACAGGTGATGAATCGTTGAATACTGCATCAAAAACTTACAATGTATTATATGCTGGCTAACTGAACATAATTTAAAAAAAAAAGAAAGTAGAAAAAAATTTTACTTTCATTTTAGTAGGTCCTTTTCCTTAGATTGCTCAGGAACTTTAAATAAGTGCTGGACAGTGTGTGTAGACAGACCTTTTAGTAGTTCCTGCTAGTGTTTTATTCTCTCATAGACGTTTTTCCTGCTTGGTTGATAAAGTTGGATGAACATTACCTCAATCCTTTCAGATCCTTTGATGAATCTAGGTTGCCTTGCAGTTTTCACTGATGCCGTGTATACCTCTGGTTCTTCTGTGGCCCTTGGCGGTAACCTTTTAGAATTGCAACCGATAAGCGTACATGTCTTACCAGGGTCCATCCCTTTTTGAGAAAGACAGAAAATTCATTTTTAGAATTTTTGTACTAAAATGTAATTCATACATCATAAAATTTACCATTTTCGCAGCATATGGTTCACGGAGTTTTAGTATATTCACAGTGTGTTCATTGATAGACTCACAGGTCAGGAACAAGTGGTATACATATATACAATGGAATATTGCACAGCCGTGAAAACGAATGTGATCTTGGCATTTGTGACAACACGGATGGACCAAAGGGTGTTATACTAAAGTGAAGTAAGTCATACTGAGAAAGACTTACATGGTATGATTTCATTCACATGTGGAATCTAGAAAAACAATTAAGCAAACAAAAAGCAGAATCTAACCTATAGAGAACTAAGTGGTGGTTGCCAGAGAGACAGAGGGGCATGGGTGAGCAAAATTGGTGAAAGGGAGTGGGAAATACAGGCTTTCAGTTATGCATTGAATAAACCATCAGGATAAAAGGCAGCATTGTATGGTGACAGATGGCAGTAACACTTGTGGTGAGCATAGCATAAACAGTATGGAGAAGTTGATTCACTGTGTTGTATACCTGAAACTAATATAACATTGAATGTCAACTATACTGAAATAAAAAACAATTTAAAAACAGTAGAATCTATAGCCAGTTTATTATGATATAGATAATGAAGCCATTTACACAAAATAATTGACTCTGATAAAAAATTTCAGTGAATTAAACTTAGAAGTGGGTAATCTAGATAAAAATAATAAAATTCTGGTAGTTAAATATAATTTACATTTCATAAATTTCACCTTTTGTAGAACATAAAATTTAATGATTTTTAGTATATTCACAGTGTTGTACAGCTGTTACCATTATCTTGTTTCAGAATATTTTAATTCAACCCCAGTGTAATCCTGGTAACCATTATCAGGTATTTCCCAGTTCCCTTATGCCTACCCTGTGGTAACCACTAAACAACTTTGGTACATATATTTGCTAATTCTGGACATTTTATATAAACAGAATCATGCAATAGTGACCTTTCAGGTCTTGCTTCTTTCACATAAGATAGTTTTTGAAGTCCATATTGTAACATAATCAATATTTTTTATTCTGTTGTATGAATAGGCCACATTTTGTGTATCCATTCTTTAGTTGGTGGGCATTTCTGGTGGTTCTACCTTTTGGCTATTATGAATAATGCTCCTTTGTGCGTAGATATATGGTTTATTTCTGGAGATGTTTTGGGTGTTGAGTTGTATTGGATATATAATCCCAAATTTAATTGTTTGGTAATAAAAAGTAGTTCTGTTTAGGGCCCCTGGATGGCTCAGTTGATTGAGCATCTGAGTCTTGATTTTGGCTCATGTCATCATTTTTGATTCCTGAGACTGAGTTCTGCATCGGGGGAGTCTCCTTGAGATGACCTCTCTTCCTCCCCTCTGTCTATTAAATAATTTTTTTTTAAGTAGTTGTCAGGTGCCTGGGTGGCTGAGTTGGTTAAGCAGCTGCCTTTGGCTCAGATCATGATCCCAGGGACCTAGGATTGAGCCCAATGTCGGGCTCTCTGCTCAGTGAAAGCCTGCTTCTCCTTCTCCTTTCTGCTCCCCCTGCTTGTACTCTCTCCCTGTCAAATAAATAAATAAAATTTAAAAAAATAGTTCTGTTTAAATTTTTTATGGAACTCCCATATTCTTTTCTGCTATTTCATTAAGGGTAGTTTTGCTTAGCTTTTTACCTTCTTCCTCATGCAGCAGACCTAAGTCAAGGTCAAGCTTGTATATTCTCTTGAATCTGTTAAAAAAAAAAAAAATTCTTGTGGGAAATGATACTTTCTCCCATCCAAGAATTGTATCTTCTCTGGCCCTTGCTACTTTTAAAAAATAGTTTATTTATTTGTTAGAGAGAGAGAACACAAGCATGGGGAATGGTAGACAGAAGGAGAAATAGGCTCCCCTCTGAGCAAGGAGCCCAATGGGAGACTTTGTCCCGGGACCCTGGGATCATGATCTGAGCCAAAGGCAGATGCTTAACCAACTGAGCCACACAGGCATTCCAAGGTCCTTGCTATTTTAATAGGTCTCTCTTACCTTATGTTAGAATAATTTTGTGATTTTTTTTTAAAGATTTTATTTATTTATTTGACAGAGAGAGATCACAAGTAGACAGAGAGGCAGGCAGAGAGAGAGAGAGGGAAGCAGGCTCCCTGCTGAGCAGAGAGCCCTATGCGGGACTCGATCCCAGGACCCTGAGATCATGACCTGAGCCGAAGGCAGCGGCTTAACCCACTGAGCCACCCAGGCGCCCCAATTTTGTGATTTTTTTAAATTGTTTTTTCTTTTCTTTTTTTCTATTCTATTCTATTCCTTTTTTTGGTGAAAGCATTTGTGTAGAATAAACTGATGTTTTCTCTCAGGCTGTGCTTTATTTTTATTGTATGTGTGGTATTTTTTGCTATACAAAAATGTTCAAATTTAGTGTCATAAATTATATTAGTTTCTTTTAATTGGTTTTGATTTCCTCAATTTTATTAAAGAAATCTTTTCCAACTCTGCATATTTTTTCAGCAATTTCTAAATAGAGCTCCCATATGCCACCTCCCCTCCGCATCCTACACAGTCTTCACCATTATAAATATTTTGGCATTACTGTATACATTTGTTATAATTGATGAATCAGTATTGAAAAGTAATTTTTACATAAGCTCCACAGTTTACATTAAGTCTTTAACTTGTATTGTATGGTTCTATGGGTTTTGACCAATCCATTTTGACATTTAAAAAGCATTACAAAGCAGGCAGACAAGTTTTACTGACCTAAAAATAACCTGTGGTGCACTTATTCATCCCTCCATCCCTCCCACCATACCCTGAAAACCACCAATATTTTTATTCTCTGTATCATTTTGCAATTTTGCTTTTTTTGGAATGGCGTGTATTTGCAATCATACAGTGTGTGGCCTTTTCGAAGTGGTTTCTTTAACTTAGCCATTTATATTTAAGGTTCGTCCATATCTTTTCATGGTTTGTTAGCTCATTATTTATCACCAAATAATATTCCACGGTATGATTGTGCTGGTGTTTGTTTATCCACTGACCTACTGGACATCTTGATTTTTTTTTCTCATTTTTGTCAGTTATAAATAAAGAGGTTTGGGGCGCCTGGGTGGCTCAGTGGGTTAAAGCCTCTGCCTTTGGCCCAGGTCATGATCCTAGGGTCTTGAGATCGAGCCCCACGTCGGGCTCTCTGCTCAGCAGGGAGCCTGCTTCCCCCTCTCTCTCTGCCTGCCTCTCTGCCTACTTTTGATCTCTGTCAAATAAATAAATTAAATATTTTAAAAATAAATAAATAAATAAAGAGGTTCATTCATTCATTCATTCATTCATTCATTTTTCAATCCAGGATCACCTAGATTTTTCCCTTCTGTTATCTTCTCAAACTTTTGTAGGTTTGCATTTTACATTTAGATCTATGATCCAGTTTTAGTTAATTTTGATCTATGATCCATTTTGAGTAATATTTGTGAAAAGTTTAAGTTCTGTGCCTATATTTATTTTTTTGGATATGAGTGACTACTTGTTCCAGCACAGTTTTTGAAATGATTTAGTTTCTTCTGTTGAATTACCTGTGCTCCTATAGATCAATTGATTATAGTTATGTTGTATTTTTCTGGACTTTGTGTGTGGTTGCATTTATGTATTTTTTCACTAATATCATAATGTCTATGGCATTATAACAAATCTTCAGGTAGGATGTTTTTAGTCCTCTTACTTTTTCCTTTTCCTTTAGTATTGTTTTGGATACCCTGGCTCTTTTCCCTGTCCATATAACATTGATTTAATTTATCTAAATGAAATTAACTTGTTGATATTTTGATTGGTACAGCATTGAATCTATAGATGAAGTTGAGAAAAACTCATATCTTAATGTTATTGAGTGTTCTTGTACATGAACACGAAATATATTTCCATTTATTTGGATCTTATTTGATATTTGTTATCAGAGTTTTGTAGTTTCCTCATATTGACTCTGTGCTTATTTTGTATTTATACCTAAGGTTTTTTCCTTTAGTAGTAAGGTAAATGCTGTATTGTTAAATTTCAAATTTCAGTTGTTCATTGCTGTTATAAAGGAAAGCACTTGACCTATTTTTCCTACAATTTTATCTTTTCTGAAATTACTTACTAGTTCCAGAAGGTTTTTTTATTGACTTGAGACATTTTTTATACAGACAGTGATGTCATCTGCAAACGCAATTTTATTTTTTCCCTTCCCAATTGTTACACCTTTTATTTCCGACTCTTATTGTATTAGGTAAGTCTCTCACTATGCTGTTGAATAAGAGTAATGAAAGGAAACATGATTTTCGTGTTCTTGATCTTAGGGCGAATGCATCTAATTCGAATGCATCTAATAAGAATGCATTATACTTGGTATTAAGTATAATTTTATCTTTTGGTTTATTGGAGATGGTCTTTACCAATTGGAGGAATTTCCCTTTTATTTCTTTTTTACTGAAAGTCTTAGTCATGAATGGGTGTTATCCTTATAAACATTATAAGTTTAATTTTTACATTTATTTTTCTACTTTGCCAGATACTGATTTTTAGTAATATATGCTGAGCGTGGGGGATCAATTTCTATTTTTCTTTATGCATAACTCATTGTTCCAGTACTGTATATGGAGCTTTACATGCTTATTCCACTGACTTTTACTGTAACTTTTATCATGTATTGTTCAATATATGTTTTTGAACTCTTCCATTAGACAGCATATCATTTATTGTGCCAAATACCATACCACCTTATTACATTTTCTAGGAAGCCATGATGAAAGGAAGTATCAAAAGAAAATCACTAAGAATATAACTCAAGGGGCTCAGATGGTTAAGTGTCTGCCCTCGGCTCTGGTCATGATCCTAGTGTCCTGGGATCAAGCCCCAAGTCTGGCTCCTGGCTCAGCAGGGAGTCTGCTTCTCCCTCTGCCTTTCCCCTTGCTCATGCTCTCTTCTCTGTGTCTCTCTGTTTCAAATAAATAAATAAATCCTTAAAAAAAAAATGTACTCAAGGGGTGCCTTCATGGCTCAGTTGTTAAGCATCTGCCTTCAGCTGAGGTCATGATCCCCAGGGTCCTGGGATGGAGCCCCACATTGGGCTCCTTGCTCAGTGGGGAGCCTGCTTCTCTCTCTCCCTCTGCTGCCCCTCCACTCTGCTTGTGTTCTCTGGCTCTCCCCTTCTAACCACTATTCATCTTTCTGCTTCTAGAGTATGACTGTTTTAGATTGCTTTTATAAGTAGGATCATGTAATATTTGTTCTCTGTCATCTTATTTCATTCAGCATAATGTCTTCCAGAATCATTTATGTTGTCATAATCAGCAGGATTTCCTTCTTTTTAAAGGCTGAATAATATTCAGTTATATATAAATACCACCTTTTCTTTATTCACCTGTCAGTGGATATTTAGGTTGCTTCCTTGTCTTGACTATTTTGAATAAAGCTACAGTGAATGTGGGGATGCAGATGTCTCTTCAAGATGTGGATTTCAATGTCTTAGGTTATATACTCCCACATGGGATTGCTGGACCATATGGTAGTTCTGTTTTTAATTTTTGGAATCCCCTGTATATTGTTTTTTTCATCATGGCTATACCAATTTACATTCCCACTAACACAGTGTTCATGTATTTCATTTTCTTCACATCCTCACCAACATTTATAATCTACTGTTACTTTGATTGTAGGCAGCCTAATATGTGTGAGTTGGTATCACACTGTGGTTTTTATTTGCACTAACCTAATCAGTGATATTGAGCACTTTTTCGTATACCTATTGGCCATTGATATGTCTTCTTTGGAAAAATATGTATTTAGATTATTCATTCAATTTTATATTGGGTCATTTTTTCCTTTTAAGTCAGTTATAATCCCATTTGTGTATGTTTGCTTTTGTCTTTACTTTTATTATTTTATCCAGGCTATCATTGCCAAGACCAATGCCATGAAGCTTTTACTGTTTTCTTCTTTGGGTTTTATAGTTTTAGATACTATGTTTAATTCTGTAATCCAGTTGGAGTTGCTTTTTTTTGTTTGGTGTAAATTAAGGGTTCAATTTGATTCTTTTACATATGGACATGCTGTTTTTCTGGCACTATTTGTTATAGAGACTGTGTAATAGATGTATGGGTGTATGTGTATATAAGTGTGGGTTTCTTTCTGGGTTCCATAGGTCTGTGCATTCTATAGGTCTTTGTGTCTGCTTTTATGCCAGTACTGCAGTGTTTTGATTACTGTTGCTTTAAAAAATATTATGAAATCAGGAGGTTTGATGCCTCTAATTTTGTTCTTTTTGCCCAAAATTCCTTTTCTTTTATGGTTCCATATAGGTTTTAGGATTTTTTTTTTCATATTTTGTTAAAAAAAGAGGGGGGGGAAGCCTTTAGGACTTTCATGTAGATTACATTGATTTGGGTGCTCACTTTGGGTAATATGGATATTCTAATACTAATTTTTCAATCCATGTGTATGGAATGTCTTCCATTTATTTGTGTCTTGTTAAATTTCTTTCATCAGTATTTTATAGTGTTCAGTGTAGAAACCTTTCATCTCCTTGGTTTAGTTTATTCCTAATCATTTTATTCTCACTTTTTCATGATATTTTAAGTGGGTTTTTTTTTTGTTTTCCTGTTATGATAGTTTAATGTTACTTTATAGAAGTACAACTGATTTTTGTGTGCTAATTACATATCCTACTACTGCACTGCATTTATCTATTGAATTTGTTTTTCGTGGAGTCTTTAGGGATTCCAATATATAAGATCATATCATCTGCATAAAGGGACAATTGTATTTCTTCTTTCCAATGTGGTTGACACTATTTTCATTCCCTAATTTTTCTGGCAAGAACTTCTAACACTAAATTGAAAAGAGGTGTCTAGCATAGACATCCTTACCTTGTTCCTTATGTTACATCAAAATCTTTTCAGTTTTTCACCATTACATAGGATGTTAGCTCAAGGGTTCATTAATGTCCTTTATTGTGTTGAGATAAGTTCCTCTTAGGCCTATTTTGTTAAAACATTTAATTATGAAAGTTTCACATTTTGAAAAATGCTTTTTCTGAATCTATTGAGATGATGAGATGGTTTTTAAGCTTCATTTTGTTAATGTGCTTTGTCATATTGATGTGTGTTAAACCATCTTTGCATTCAAGGATAAATCCCACTTGGTCTCAGTGTATGATTTTTTTTTTTTTTTCCCGTGCAAATGTGCGTTTATTTTTTTTTTCCATTAGTTTGCTTTCTTTTTTTTTTTTTAAACATATAATATATTTTTATCCCCAGGGGTACAGGTCTGTGAATCGCCAGGTTTACACACTTCACCGCACTCACCTTAGCACATACCCTCCCCAATGTCCACAACCCCACCCCCTTCTCCCCAGCCCCCTCCCCCCAGCAACCCTCAGTTTGTTTTGTGAGATTACGAGTTCAGTGTATGATCTTTTTAATATGCTGTTAGAATCACATTGCTCGTGGATTATTTAGAATTTTTCCTTCTGTGTTCATCAGGCATATTGGTCTGTAGTTTCTTTACTTGTGATGTCTTTGGTTTAAATATCAGAGTGATGATGGCCTTATGAGTTTTTAGGTGTTCCTTCTATTTTTTGCAAAATTATAAGTAATATTATTCTTAACTGTTCTGTAAATATTTGGTAGAATTCATCCATGAAGTTATCTTATTCTGGAGTTTTCTTTCTTGGGTGGTTTTTGATTACTGATTAAATCTCTTTTTTTGTTATTGGTCTTTTTAATGTTTCTTGATTCATTCTTGGTACATTGTATGGTTCTAAGAATTTGTCTACTTCTTTTCAGTTATCCCATTTTTTGTCCCTTGATTCATAATAGTTCCTCATGGTCTTCTTAATTTTTAATTTTTTTTCAAAGATTTAATTATTTGAGAGAGGTAGATTGAGAGAAAGAATAAGAGAGCCTGGGGAAGGTGCAAAGGGCCAGAGAGAATCGCCAGCTGATACTCTGCTGAGCAAGCAACCTCTAGAGCGGCTTGATCCCACAACCCGGAGATTGTGACCTGGGCTGACATCAACGGTTGGATGCTTGGGGTGCCTGGGTGGCTCAGTGAGTTAAAGCCTCTGCCTTCGGCTCAGGTCATGATCCCAGGGTCCTGGGATGGAGCTCTGCATTGGGCTCTCTGCTTGGCAGGGAGCCTGTTTCCTCCCCCTCTCTCTGCCTACCTCTCTGCCTACTTGTGATCTCTCTCTGTCAAATAAATAAAATCTTAAAAAAAAAATAGTTGGATGCTTAACCAACTGAACCACCCGGGTGCCCCTCTCGTGATCTTTTAAAATTAATGTTGCATCAGTTTTAATGTCTCTTCTTTTAATTCTAATTTATTTATTGGAGTCTTCTCTCTTTATTTTATAGTCATGGTATGAATTTGTTTTTAACTTTTTGAAAATTCAAATCTTAGTTTTGTCAGTTTTTTGTGCTGTTTTTATATTTTGTATTTTATTTCTCCTATCCTCTTTATTATTTCCTTTTTTCTGCCAGTGTTCAGCTTAATGTGTTCTCATTTTTATACTTCTTTGAGGTACAAATGTGGTTATTTATTTGAGATATTTCTTTAATGTAGAAGTTAATCACCATAAAGTTTGCTTTTAGAAGTACTTTTGCTATACCTAATAAGTTTTGGTGTGTTAAATTGTAGTTTTTATTTGTCTCCAAATAGTTTCTGATTTTCTTTTTTTTTTTTTTAAGATTTTATTATTTATTTGACAGTCAGAGATCACAGGTAGGCAGAGAGAAGGGGGGAGAGCAGGCTCCCTGCTGAGCAGAGAGCCTGATGCAGGACTCCATCCCAGGACCTTGAGATCATGACCTGAGCAGAAGGAAGAGGCTTTATTTAACCCACTGAGCCACCCAGGTGCCCCAGTCTCTGATTTTCTTTTTGGTGTCATCGTTGAAACACTGGTTTTTAAGAGCTTGTTTAATTCCAATATATTTTTGAATTTTCCAATTTTCCATGTTATTTGAATCTAATTTTATTACATTATGATCAGAGAAGATAATTGTGAGAATTTCAGTCTTCTAAAATTTGTTAAGAGTTTGTTTTTTGTCATAGCATGTGATACATGCTTCACAATGTTCCATGTGTGCTGGAGAAGAATATTTTTCTCCTTTTGGGTGTAATACTCAGTTATGTATCTCTTATTTCTCTCTGGCCTTCAATGTTCAGATGTTCTATTTCTCTATTAATTTCTGTCTGGACACTTTATCCATTACTTGAAGTGGAATATTGAAGTCTCTTAATGTACAGTTGTTTGTTTTCTGCTTCTGATCTGTCAGTACTTGGTTTGATCATTTAAGGAATCTAACATTGGGTACATATGTATTTGTAATTGTTATATCTTCATATTGAATTGACACTTGATCATTATATAATGACCATTGTTGTCTCTTACAACAATTTTTCAATTAGAGTCTATTTTGTCTGATTTATAGCTTCCCCGTCCTGTGCTATCTTATATTTACATTTTCATAGAATATCTTTTCCATTCCTTAACTTTCACCCTATACGTGTTTTCAAATCTAAAATATATTTCTTGTAGACAACATATAGTTTTATCCTGTTCTTTTATCTATTCAGCCACTTTGCTTTTTCTTCAAGAGTTTCATTCATTTCCATTTAAAGATATTATAGGGGCACTTGGGTAGCTCAGTGGGTTAATCCTCTGCCTTCGGCTTGGGTCATGATCTCAGGGTCCTGGGATGGAGCCCTGCATAGGACTCCCTGCTCAGCGGGGAGCCTGCTCTCCCCCCTTCTCTCTGCCTACTTGTGATCTTTCTTCTGTCAAATAAATAAACAAAATCTTTAAAAAAAAAAAAGATATGATAAAGCGCAAGTATGTGATTTCACCATTTTGTTGTTTTTTTTTCTTTTGGTTTTTATAGTTCTTTTACTCCTTTCTACCTTTGTTGCTGTCTTCCTTTATGATTTCATGAGTTTCTGCATTGATATACTTCGATTTTTTACTCTTTACCTTTGTGTCTCTCCTTTAGGTATTGTCTTTGTAGTTACCTTGAAGATTATGTAAAACATCACATAGTTATATGTCTATTTTGAGCTAATAACAACTTACGTGTACATGTTTACAGCCCCAGTCTAACTTAATTTATTGATGTCACAATTTTCGTCTTTCATTTTATATATGTTAATAGATTGTTTTAGTTACAGTTATTCTTAGTACTTTATGTCTTAATTTTTACACCAGGATTAAAAGTGATATGTACACTAAAATAATTGTATTATGTTATTCTGTATCTGCCTATATATTTACCTTTACCAGTGTGATTCATATTTTCCTATGTTCTTGTGTTGCAGTTTACAGCCCTTTTATTTCAATTTAAAGAACTCCCTTTAGCACTTCCTTTATGCCATATCTAGTGGTGATGAACTCCCTCATTTTTTAAAAATGGTAATTCGTTTTCTCCCCTTCTTTTTCAAAGAGAATTTTGCAAATTATAGTATTTTTTTTTGAAGTTCATTTCTTTCAGCACTTTGAATATATCATCCTACTCTTTGGCCTGCCAGGTTTCTGCTGAGAAATCCACTGACAGACTACTTTTAGATTGAGATATAATTGACAGATAACATTATGTATGTATAAGGTGTACAGCATATTCATTTGATATACTTCCAGATTGCTGTATGTTTACAACTGTAGTGTTACTTGTCACCTCCAATGTGTCACATAATTATTTTTTTCTTGTGTTGAGAACATTTAAGATCTACTGTTTTCATTAACTCTCATATATATGTATATATAGTTGCCAACTGCAGTCACAATACTATGCATTAGGTTTCCAGAACTTATTCTTTTTCTGGGTGCCTCTTTGTACCCTTTGGCAAACATCTCTCCAGTTTTTCTGTCCCAGAGAACCCAGTAAGAACTATTCTGTTCCCTCTTTCTTAGAATTTGGTTAATTTAGATTTCACATATAAACAACATCATACACTATTTTTCTTTCTCTTGCTGACTTATCACACTTACCCTAATAATCTAAAGGGCCATCCATATTGTTGCCCATGGTAGAATTTCTTTTTTCTCATGGGTGAATAATATATATATTTTTCCCATTCATTCCTTGACAGACACTTAGGTTGTTTCCATATCTTGGCTCCTGTGAATAATGTTACAATAAACATAATCTTGTAGGTATTTTCATTTCCTTTTCATATATACCTAGAAGTAGGATTCTGGGATCATATGGTAGTTCTATTATTAATTCCTGTAGGAGCCACTATTCTGTTATACATAGTGGCTATACCAGTTACATTCCCACTTACAATGCACAAGCGTTTCCTTCTTTTTACATCTTTACCAACAACAACAGATGTGGTTATATTTCATTTGTATTTTTGATTTGCATATCCGTGTTGATTAGTAATGTTGAGATTCTTTTCATTCACTTCTTGGCCATTTGTATGTCTTTCCTGGAAAAATGTCTTTTCAGTTCTGCCTATTTTTAATCTGATTGTTTGTGGTTTTGTTATTGATTTCTTTATATATTTTATATATTTAGCCCTTATCAGACATATAGTTTGCAAATATTTCCTTCCAGTATATTGGTTGCTTTTTAATTTTGTTGATGATTTCCTTTGCCCCGAAGAAATTTGTTTTAGGTTTATGTCGTCTCACTGGATGATTTTTGTTTTTGTTGCTCATGCTTTTTGTGTCATATCCAAAAAATTATTACCAAGAACAATGTCAAGTATCCCTATGTATTCTAGGATTTTTATCATTTCAGGTATTATGTTTAAATATTCAATCCAGGGGTGCCTGGGTGGCTTCGTGGGTTAGAGCCTCTGCTCTGCCTTCGGCTCAGGTCATGATCTCAGGGTCCTGGGATCAAGCCCCCCATCGGGCTGTCTGCTCGGCAGGGGGCCTGCTTCCTCCTCTCCCTCTGCCTGCTTCTCTGCCTGCTTCTGATCTCTGTCTGTCAAAAAAAAAAATCTTTAAATATTCAATCCATTCTGAGTTAATTTTTGTGGGTTGTAGAAAAGAGGAGTCCAATTTTAATTTTCTGCATGTGGTTATCCAGTTTTCCCAATTTCACTTATTGAAGAGATTATCTTTTCTGCATTGAGTATTCTTGGCTCCCTTGTCAAATATTAGTTGACTCTATGTGCATGGGTTTATTTCTTGACTCTTGAATCTGTTCTTTTGGTCTATGTGTCTGTTCTTATGCCAGTATCATGCTGTTCAATTACTGTATCTTTGTAGTGTAATTTGAAATGAGGAAGTGTGATATTTCCAGTTTTGTTCCTTCTCAGGATTGCTATTCAGCATCTTCTATGTTTCTTTTTTTTGTTTGTTTTAAGATTTTATTTATTTATTTAAGAGACAGAGAGAGAACAAGCATGGACAGAGGCAAAGGGAGAAGCAGGCTACTGCTGAGCAAGGAGACTGATGCAGGACTCCATCCCAGGATCCTGGGATCATGACCTGAGCCAAAGGCAGATGCCTAAGTGACTGAGCCACCCAGGTATCCCTTTTATGCTTCTATATATATTTTTAGTACATAGCCAAAAATTACTAGAACTGATACACAAATTCAGTAAAGTTGCAAGATACAAATCAACGTATAGAAGTTGCATTTCAATGTGCCAGTAATGAGGCAGCAGAAAAAGAAGTAATGGAATCAGTCCCATTTACAATTGCACCAAAAACTATAAGATACCTAGGAATAAATCTAAGCAAAGAAGTAAAAGATCTATACTCTGAAAACTATAAGACACTTGCAAAAGATACTGAAGGTGACACAAAGAAATGGAAAAACATTCCATGCCCATGGATTTGAAGAAAATCGTTAAAATGTCTATGATACCAAAAGCTTCCTACATATTTAATGTAATCCCTGTCAAAATGCCACTAGCATTATTCATAGAGCTAGAAAAAACATTCCTCAAATTTGTACAATATCACAAAAGACCCCGTATAGCCAAAGCAATCTTGAAAAAGAAAAGCAAAGTTGGGAGCATCACAATTTGAGACTTTAAGCTATATTACAAAGCTATAGTCATCAAGACCTTATGGTACCGGCACAAAAACAGATACAGACCAAAGGAGCAGAATAGAAGTCCCAGAAATAAACCTTCAACTCTATGATCAACTATTCTTTGAAAAAAACAGGAAAGAAATGTCCAATAGAAAAAAGACTGTCTCCTCAAGAAATAATGTCAGGAAAACTGGACAGCAATGTAGATAAGAATGAATCTGGACCACTTTCTTCACCATACACAAAAATAATTTCAAAATGGATGAAATACCTGTGTGTGAGACAGGAAACCATCAAAATCCTCTAATAAAACACAAGCAGCAACTTCTTTAACACCGGCCATAGTCCTTTTTTGGTTTTTTTTTCCTGTGAAAAATGTCATGGTTTTATAGGTTTTACATTGAATCTATATGTTGCTTAGTGTAATATGGACATTTTAACTATAATAATTCAGTCCATAAATGTAGAATGTCTTCCCATTTATTTGTTGCTTATTGAATAGCCTCATGATTTTCATTGTCTTAAATGATTTTCAGTGTCAACAACTTTTACTCCCCCTGTTAAATTTATCCTAAATGTTTTAATCCATGTTATTGTGAGTTGAGTAGTTTCTTTATTCAGATATTTTATTGTTAGTGTAGAGAAACATAAATGTATTCTGTACATTGATCTTTCTATCCTACAGCTTTACTCAATTTGTTGATTAATTCTAACTGTTGTTTGAGTCTTTAATATTTTCTCTCTATCTATAAGATGAGTTGTGTTGGTATACATGAGCTGGCTGTCATCGTCTATGACCCATATCGCCCAGTGGCTGAATGGGGTTTAGCGTTGGGCTGAATGGTTATCTGGGTAGGTGGGCAAAATGGTTATAGAGGTCTAATTTTTAATAGTCATAATGAAGTTTGATTTTTCTTTTTTTCTTGATTGTATTTTGATATACCAATTTTCCTATGAATTATTAAAAATTCTTGTTAAAGTTTTCAAATAAAAAGATTAATATTATCTTATAATTTTTAAAAACATTATGATGTATTTGGATATATGTCTTATTTTCCTTTCTACTATGACTTAATTACACATTTCTTTTTTGTTAATAATTGCTAACATTATTTTCTCTCTCTACTACACTTTACACAGAATGAGATTGGTTTTTATACTCTATTTTATTTTTATTTATTACATTTATTTGTCCTGTAGCCTCTGTTTATTCTACTTCCTTTCATTGTTCCCTGTTGTCTCATTTCTAAATCGTTGACTTGCAGGCTTAACTCATTAATATTTAATTCTTGTTTTTTTGGTAATGTAATCCTTTCTGTATAAATTTTCCATTTAGTCTTGATAAAAGTCAAAAATCAATCTTTTATATGCATTTTTATCATTAATTTTCAAAATAGATTATAATTCCTTTTGTGCTCACTGTTTCAACCGATATTTTACAAACATTTTACATTCTCAAATATAATGTTTTTACAAATTATCTTTTTGTTCCTGATTGCTAACATAGTTTTATTCTGTTTGGAAAACATAGTCTGCATGACACCCATTCTCTGATATTTGATAAGTTTGAAGTTGTGGTGATGATCTCTACTGTACACATTAGGATAATTAAAATTGAATTTAAATGAAAAGTAATATCCTGCCATTTAAATTTGCATTAAGTAAAATTAAATACAATTTAAAAATTGCTTAGTGATACTAGTTCTCACTGCTCTAAATCCACATGTAATTAGTAGCTGCTGAATTGAACAGAACATTTTCCTCATGGCAGCAAGTTCTGTTGAACAGAGCATGGTAGAAAGTGATCAATTCCACAAATGTTCCTTACCTGCTTAAGAATAATGCATCCTAGGGACGCCTGGATGGCTCAATTGGTTAAGCGGCTGCCTTAGGCTCAGGTCCTGATCCCAGCGTCTTGGGATCAAGTCCCGCTCCTGGGATCGAGTCCCGCTCCTGGGATCGAGTCCCGCATCGGGCTCCTTGCTCCGCGGGGAGCCTGCTTCTCCCTCTGCCACTCTGTCTGCCTGTGCTCACTCTATCTCTCTCTCTCTGACAAATAAATAAGTAAAATCTTAAAAAAAAATAATGCATCCTAATTTTTTTTGTATATCAGTTTTATATTTTATTCCTTCTTTTAGTCTTTTAATCTGTCAAACCTGAGAGCAGAGTGTTAGACTCTTCCACTATGATTATATATTTGCCAATTCCTACAAAATTTATTTTTCACATTACATCTTTTGGGTCTTTTATTAGATGAATACAAATTTATAATGTTTATGTCTACCTTGTTAATTATTTTTCCTTTATCAGGCATTGATCATCTTTACCTTTAATAATGCATTTCCCCAGAAACCTATTTTATTAATATTAATAAGCTACATGTGCTTTCTTTTGGTAATTACTACTCTGATATTATTTTATTTTATCTTTTTAACTTTAATCATTCTAAGTCCTTATATTTTAGTAGTATACCCTCAAAATTATCCAGAGCTCTTATTTACTCATGTGTTCATCAGTTTATTTTCTTAAAGATCTATTTTTCATTCCTATGTTCTCATTTCAGTATCTTTCTTCCTTTAACTTTTTGTTTGAATAGAAAATATCTGTGTGTTGTGTTTGTTCTTGAAGAGTAATTTAACAAGTTACAAAATTCAGGATTGCAATTTTCTTTGTTTAGCAAGTTGAGAATAGTATGTCTTTGCCAGCAGGCTATGTTGTTGCTGTGAAGAAGACTGCTGTCAGTTTCATTATTATTTCTTGGTGGGCAATGTGTCTTTGATTTTTGTTTGTTCTAAAAAAATATATGTGTTTTAAATTTTATATTCTTAAGGTCTAGTCTGGTGTGCTGCAGATAGTTTTGATTTTTAAAAGATATTAATTCGGACCACTTAGGCAGCTCACTCGGTTAGGTGCCTTCCTTTAGTCCAGGTTCTGATCCCAGGGTCCTGGGATGGAGCCCAGCATCCTACTTCCTGCTTAATGGGCAGCCTGTTTCTCCCTCTTCCTTTGTCTTTCCCCCATCTCTCGTGGTCTCTTTTGCTCACTCTCCTCTCTCTCTCTCAAATAAATAAATAAGTAATCTTTAAAAAAATAAAAATAGCAATTAGGATCATTCTGATAAACATATCTGTATGAGACTTCCACTACTTCTCAATAATGTTGACCCATTATCACTTTTATTATTTTCTTTCCCTTGTTTTCTTTTGTTGTTTCAGAATGTCTTTTGGGTCAACTCAATCAATCATTCTTATTTCTGTCACATTCCTATGCCACTTTATCTCTGTGCTGCATTTGATTCATTTCCCTTGATTATATTCTAGTTCATGACTTTTCTCTTTATCTGTGTATCATATGATATCTGACTGTATTGATTACATTTTTTCTCTTCAAGATCATTAATTTATATTTCAAATTTACTTATTAATTTAAAAATAAAGTATGTTGTTAGTTTTTGTGCTTTAATTTTCTCCTTTTATATGTTTATTTTAATATAAGTTTATTAGAAGATTTTTCACATTTACACAAATGTGGAACGTCCAATAAATTCCAAGGTAACATTAAACATCTTCAAAAACAATGAGCATTTTGTTACATTCATCTATCTCCTCTTTGTGATTTTTTTTGCTAGTGTGTTTTTAAGCAAATCTCAGATGTCATTTATCCCTTCAAACAAGTATTTCAGTGTATATTGCTAAACAAAATAAAACAAAAAAAGGTAGGTTTTCTTTTTTTTCTTTAACATTGACAAAATAATAAGATAATAATGATATTAATAATTATATTATTAATATTAATGTTAATAATAATATTAATGTTCATTAATATTATCTAAGTCCATGTTCTTATGCAAATTTCCTTTATTGTCTAATATTTATTTGTTTTACAGTTGATATCTTTCCATCAGGATCCATGTAAGGTATAGTCTTTGAAGATGATGTTTATTGTATTATGTTATTTTAAGTCTCCTTCAAATTGGGTCAAATCAGATTATCTTTGCATTTTTTCCTATGTATTCTTTCATAAAACAAGATTATCTTGTATAATTATAATTCATATTCTATATTTGCTTCAGTGCTTTCTCTTATATATTGCTTTATATTAAGAGGCACATAATATCTGCATTTCTACATTTAATGGTACTAACATTTACCAGTGAGTTTACTTGATGCCAGTCATTGTAAAATTTCCATTGATGATTATTGTCCAAATATCGTTTTTCATTACTATTTGCGAAGTACTGATTTTTCGGTTTTATGATTTTTCTGTTTCTAATGCCTTTGATTTATTCCATAGGAAATCTTTTCACATTAATTTTCCATATTCTTCATTTCTTTTGTCATTTGAAAGTCTGCTTGCTTCCTTGTTAGCTCAACTGTGTTAATAAAATCTTTGCAGTATTGGGGCGCCTGGGTGGCTCAGTGGGTTAAGCCGCTGCCTTCAGCTCAGGTCATGATCCCAGGTCCTGGGTTCAAGCCCTGCATCGGGCTTTCTGCTCAGCAGGGAGCCTGCTTCCTCCTCTCTCTCTGCCTGCCTCTCTGCCTGCTTGTGATTTCTCTCTGTCAAATAAATAAGTAAAATCTTTAAAAAAAAAAATCTTTGCAGTATTTCATCTAGAATTTTGCTTTCTTTTAAATAATGTGAGTTTTCAGTTTTCCATATTTTTCGTAAGTAAAGTTTCCTAAGTATTGATTTTTGTAGCTTTTGTCATCATATACTCATATCTTGATATCTAATATCTAGCCTGTTTTTCTTTGTCATTTTTAGGTGCTTTTTTTACTAGAATTATATTTATGCATTTATCCTTTGGGGTGGGTTTTTCTAGCTATGTGACATTCACTAAATTGTCACTTTTGGGCAGGGAACTGAAATTTTTGAAGTATTAAAACTTCCAAGTGCTTAAATATATTAACAGTTTAAATATTCTATATTTTCCAATAGTTTTATTCTTTTCTTTTTTAAAATTTAATTTTAAGTAAACTCTGCACCCAATATGGGGCTTGAATTTTCAACCCTAAGATCAAGAGTCACATATTCTACCAACTGAGCCAAAAAGGCGCCCTATATTGTTTTCTGAAGATAGATCATATCTGTATTTTCTTTATTTTTAAATTTTTTAAATTTATTTTCAGCGTAACAGTATTCATTGTTTTTGCACCACACCCCGTGCTCCATGCAATCCGTGCCCTCTCCAATACCCACCACCTGGTTCCCCCAACCTCCCACCCCCCCGCCCCTTCAAAACCCTCAGATTGTTTTTCAGAGTCCATAGTCTCTCATGGTTCACCTCCCCTTCCAATTTCCCTCAACTCCCTTCTCCTCTCTAACTCCCCTTGTCCTCCATGCTATTTGTTATGCTCCACAAATAAGTGAAACCATATGATAATTGACTCTCTCTGCTTGACTTATTTCACTCAGCATAATCTCTTCCGGTCCTGTCCATGTTGCTACAAAAGTTGGGTATTCATCCTCTCTGATGGAGGCATAATACTCCATATTGTATATGGACCACATCTTCCTTATCCATTCGTCCGTTGAAGGGCATCTTGGTTCTTTCCACAGTTTGGCGACCGTGGCCATTGCTGCTATAAACATTGGGGTACAGATGGCCCTTCTTTTCACTCCATCTGTATCTTTGGGGTAAATACCCAGTAGTGCAATGGCAGGGTCATAGGGAAGCTCTATTTTTAATTTCTTGAGGAATCTCCACACTGTTCTCCAAGGTGGCTGCACCAACTTGCATTCCCACCAACAGTGTAAGAGGGTTCCCCTTTCTCCACATCCCCTCCAACACATGTTGTTTCCTGTCTTACTAATTTTGGCCATTCTAAGTGGTGCAAGGTGATATCTCAATGTGGTTTTAATTTGAATCTCCCTGATGGCTAGTGATGATGAACTGGTATTTTTCAAAGAGCTGGAGCAAATAATCCTAAAATTTGTATGGAATCAGAAGAGACCCTGAATCGCTAAGGAAATGTTGAAAAACAAAAATAAAACTGGGGGCATCACGTTACCTGATTTCAAGCTTTACTACAAAGCTGTGATCACCAAGACAGCATGGTACTGGCATAAAAACAGACACATAGACCAGTGGAACAGAGTAGAGAGCCCAGATATAGACCCTCAACTCTATGGTCAAATAATCTTCGACAAAACAGTAAAAAATATACAGTGGAAAAAAGACAGTCTCTTCAATAAATGATGCTGGGAAAACTGGACACGTATATGTAGAAGATTGAAACTCGACCATTCTCTTACATTGTACACAAAGATCAACTCAAAATGGATAAAAGACCTCAACGTGAGACAGGAATCCATCAGAATCCTAGAGGAGAACCTAGGCAGTAACCTCTTCGATATCAGCCACAGCAACTTCTTTCAAGATATGTCTCCAAAGGCAAAGGAAACAAAAGCGAAAATAAACTTTTGGGACTTCATCAAAATCAAAAGCTTCTGCACAACAAAGGAAACAGTCAAGAAAACAAAGAGGCAACCCATGGAATGGGAGAAGATGTTTGCAAATGACAGTACAGACAAAAGGTTGATATCCAGGATCTATAAAGAACTCCTCAAACTCAACACACACAAAACAGATAATCATATCAAAAAATGGGCAGAAGATATGAACAGACAATTCTCTAATGAAGACATACAAATGGCTATCAGACACATGAAAAAATGTTCATCATCACTAGCCATCAGGGAGATTCAAATTAAAACCACATTGAGGTATCCCAATATATTCTTATCCGAAAGAATGTTCCATGTATATTTGAAAAGAAGGTGTCTTGTACTCTTGTGTGAAGCATTCTGATTTTTGTTAGGTCCAGTTGGTTTATGATGTTGGTAAGTCTTCTATTTCCTCATTCATCTTTGTAGTTCTTCCATCCATTATTGAAACTTAATCTTTAAAGTTTCCAGATGTTATTGTAGAACATCTTTAATTCTGACAATGCTTGTTTCATATATTTTGAAGTCCTATGTTAGTTGCATGTAAGTCTATAATTGTTACATCTTTCAGAATTATTGACCTTTTTATCAATAAATAATATCCTCCTTTGTCTATTGCAATAGTTTAGTATAGCCACCCCAGCTCTCCTTTGTTTATAATTATTAGAAAATATCTTTTTATTTTCTTTTGAGTTGAAACTGCTTTTTTAAATCTAAAATGAGTCTTTTGAAAAATAAATAAATAAAATAAGTCTTTTTGTAAACAGTATATAGATTTATCACTGTTTTAAAATTTATATTTTGTTAATTTCAGAAGCATTAATATTGATTAATATAACTATTTGCTCTATTTGTATTATTCCTAAATTTTTAAAAATATTGATTTATTTGAGAGATTATGTGAGGGAAAGTGAGGATGAGAAACCCGAGTAGACTCTGCACTGAGTGTGGAGCCTGATTTGGGGCTCTATCTTCCAACCAAGATCATGACCTAAGCTGAACCCAAGAGTCAGATGATTAACTGACTGAGCCACTCAGGCACTCCATCCCCCAATTTTTTTTTAATTGAAGTATAGTTTACATACAATGTTATATTAGGTTCTGGCATATAACATATGATTCAGCAATTCTGTACATTACTCAGTATTCATCACAATAATTCTAGTCACCATTTGTCACTTTCCAATGTTATTACATTAGTGACTATATTCCCTCTACTATACTTTATATCTTCATGACTTATTTTTTAAATTTTTTAATTTTTTAATTTACATATAATGTATTATTTGCCCTAGGGATACAGGTCTGTGAATCGCCAGGTTTACACTTCACAGCACTCACCATAGCACATACCTTCCCCAATGTCCATAACCCAACCACCCTCTCCCTAACCAGCCCCCAGCAGCCCTCAGTTTGTTTTGTGAGATTAAGAGTCTCTTATGGTTTGTCTATGACTTATTTATTTTTTAACTGAAAGTTTGTACCTCTTCGTTCTCTTTACCTATTTATTAATCCATTCCCCCATCTGCCTCCCCTCCAGCAATCACCAGTTTGTTCTCTATACTTAAGAGTTTGTTTTTTGTTTGTTTGTTTGTGGATTACACATATAAGTGAGATCATATGGTATTTGTCTTTCTCTGTGTAACTTCTTTCACTTAGAATAATACCCTTTAGATCCATCCACGTTGTCACAATCAGGTATCACCTCACAGCAGTCAGAATGGCTAGTTCAAAAAGAAAAGGAATAACAAGTGCTGGCAAGGGTGTAGAGAAAAGAGAACCCTTATGAACTGTAGGTGGGAATGTAAATTGGTACAATTACTGTGGAAAATAGTATGGAGATGTCTTTAAAAATTAAAAATAGTAATACCATTTGATCCAGTAATTCCATTATTTACCTAAAATAATATGAGCAATAATTTGAAAAGGTATAACAACCCCTATATTTATAACGGCATTATTTACAATAGCAGAGATACAGAAGCAACAAAATTATCCATCAATAGATGAATGGATAAAGAAGAATGAATATATATATATGCACACACATATATATACACACAATGCAATATTACTCAGCCATGAACAAGAATGAAATTTTGTCATTTGCTACAGAAATAGATGTCATGTTTTTGTTAATCCATTTTGCTCATTTTCCCCTATTTGATTGTTGTATTTTATATTTGCTGATAAGAAAGGACTTGTTTCTGCAATTTGCTAATCTTTTTCTGTTTTTCTTAGTCCTTTTTTTTTTTTTCCAATTCCTTCATTACAGTCTTCTTTTATATTTAGTGGAAACTACCACATAGCTCCTAACAGACAAACTCAATTTTGAGAACAAGATCCAGTCTGCTCCAGAATCATAGATTAACTCTCTTTGGAAACATTAGCTGTTTCTTTGAGCTAAAGCTGTATGAGGAGAGCAGTGAGGGAAGGCATGTTAAAACATCAAAATGCTCTCCTGTGTTCTAGTCATGTTTTTCTTGATTAGGAATTCAATTTGTTACTGTGAACCTTTGCCTAGTTTTCAGTGTTTCAACAGAGTTGATTTTGAGAATTTGGACAGATTTTTCATTTTTCTTTGTAGTGATACTTACTTAGAATTCCCTACTCTGACTCCTTGTCCCTGGACCCTTCTGACTGTGTTTGAAATTAAGTTTTATTGAAATTCTGCCTCATTCATTAGTTGATGCATTGTCTCTGGCCACTTTTTCTGTGTAATTGCAAAGTTGAGTAGCTCCTACAGAGACCTAGTGGTCAAAAAAGCTTAAATTTTGTTATGTTTTCCCGATGAATTAAAATACCTGTTTTATCTTATCAAATATGGATTCATGTTCCTGAGGCACTGGTTATTTTTTATCTCCAATACCTCTGTAGAGGTGATGTCATTAGTGGTGTTTAGTGTGTTTTTGCCATATGTTCTGGTTCGCTATAAATTGAGTTCAGTATTGTTTTACCAAAGCTTATGCAACTCTTCAGAATCCATTTGAAAACTTGGATAATATATAATCTTTCTAATATCGGAGTTTTCTTTTCAAAAATCTATGACAATTTATCTGATTTATTTTCATCTCTTCCTGTAATCTCTTTTCACATTCAAATTGAACAGGTTTATTTATTCTCATTAATTCCCAGAATTTTGTTTTATTTTTTTGTATTGGTTAATTCATCCTATGTTAAATAACAGTTGTACTCTGGCACCACTTTTTATGCCAGAGCATGATAGTAATAATTTTAGTGCTCTGACAAATAAAATAGGTGTCATGTTTTGTGGCAAATGTTATAGATTGTTCATGTATACCTGGCGTACTGGATACAGGAAGGTTTTTAGTCTTTTGTAACTGTCATTTCTTATGATAAAATCTCTTTTTGTCATAATATATTTTTTTAATAACACATGGTTGGACTTGATTTGTTAGATATTTCAGATTTTCATCTTATGTTTATTAGAGAAACTTATCAGTCTTTTCATTCTTTCTCTGACAGTGTTTATGAGTTATAATAGATTGATAAAAGTAATTCCAAGCTTTCTACTTTTTTTTTTTTTTTTTGGTCCTATAATATGAAGCATTTTGAATAAAATAAGTGCCTCTTACTTTTAGGTTTCCAGTCTTTTGTGACTTGGCTCTAAAGAGGTTTTTTATAGTTGAATTCATTAATTTTAATATATGTGGAAAAGGGAGTGGCAGCAAATATCCTAATTTTACATATCTGCTTTTCTGTTTCACCATGAAACATGAGAAATAGCTATTGTAACTTATACATTTTTTTTGGTAACTTATACATTCTTAACGTGTTAAAGAAGTTTCCTCCTGGGGCGCCTGGGTGGCTCAGCGGGTTAAAGCCTCTGCCTTCGGCTCAGGTCATGATCCCAGGGTCCTGGGATCGAGCCCCACATCAGGCTCTCTGCTCAGCAGGGAGCCTGCTTCCCTTCCTCTCTCTGCCTGCCTCTCTGCCTGCCTGTGATCTCTGTCTGTCAAATAAATAAATAAAATCTTTAAAAAAAAAAAAAAAAAGTTTCCTCCTACTTTCACTTTACTAAAAGGGTTTTTTTCAGAAATTGCTGTTTAAACTTTTCAAATAAAAATTTTTTAGCAATTGTAACAATTGTATGGGTCTTTTTCTTTATGATTTTATTTATTTTTGAGAGAGATAAGAGACAGCATCCATCGGTGGGGGGTGTTGGGAAGAGATTGAGAAAGAAGCAGGCTCCCCACTGAGCAGGAAGCCTGATATGGGGCTGGATTCCAGGACCCCAGGATCCTGACCTGACTGAAGCCAGATGCTTAACCAACTGAGCCACCCACATGCCCCGTGGTTCTTTATTAAAGTAAAACAGTATACAGAATAAGTTGAAGAATTTCTAATTATGGGGAGCTTGGGTGGCTCAGTGGGTTAAAGCCTCTGCCTTCGGCTCAGGTCATGATCCCAGGGTCCTGGGATTGAGCCCCACCTGCTTCCTCCTCTCTCTCTGCCTGCCTCTCTGCCTACTTGTGATCTCTGTCAAATAAATAAATAAAACCTTTAAAAAATTTTTTCTAATTATAACTCACCTGTCATTTCTTGTAATAAAATCTATTTTGTCATTATATATGCATATATATACATAATTAACATGTGATTGGACCTGATTTGAAGATATTTGTGATTTTCATCTTACATTTATTAGTGAAGTTTATGAGTGTTTTCACTCTTTCTCTGACAGTGTGTATCAATTATAACATATTGATAAAAATAATTCTGAGCTTTCTGGTTTTTTGTCCTATACTATGAAGCATTTTGAATGGAAAAGAAATTAAGGTTGCTTCATCTTTTCCTTTGCTTTTTAAAAAATCATTTTCAGTGTGAGTAGCTGTCTACTATAGGTGGAGAAATGAGTAAGGATATAGTAGGGTTCCTTGGCAGTTCTATTTCTTAGAATGTAGTGGGATATCTATAGGTCCAGAGGGTGGATTATCAAGCTGAAGAGGTTTCTTCACAGGTTTGTTCACATGATGTGATTTGTACTGCCAGGTTTTAGAGTTGCTTAGATCTGATACCAGAGGGCCTATGTGCCAAGAGGGAGGACCTCCCTCCCCTTGACAAGAGGGTTCTTGGCTTTGCAGGAGAAATAATTCAAGAACAAGCTGTTTACAGAAAGGGACATTAGATTTATTAAGTATAGAAGAATGGACCTACTTCACAAAGTAGCACTCTTTCCTGCAAGATGGGGAAGGGGACACTGCCCTTTGCCTCCTAACAAAGGGTTTTATAATTTTTTCAAATTAGCTAACCATATAGGAAGAGGCTCACTCTTTTAACATTGGGTGTATCAGTTACAGTGGATGGTTATTTTTTCCATTTTCTTTGTGTAGCAAAATTACCCACAGGGACCAATATTTATGAATGTCCAGCTTTTGTGGCTTTTACTATCTGAGTGACTGGGGTCTTGTGGTCTTCCACGAGTCCAATCTTGTGATCTTTTTATGACCTGCTGACTTTGTTAAGGTTTAGTGTAAATCCAAAATGACTTTACTTTGGTTTACTTGTCTCCCTAGTCTCCCTTCTTTCCTACCTCAGATCTTTGACCCCTTTATTCCTTCCAATTTCTTCCTTTTGGAATAGTGTCTATTCATGCCTGTCACACCACTGTATTTTGGAAACATAACTTGTTTTCTTGTTTTAGAGGTTTACCTATAAAGAGGAATTTTGTCCCAAGACGTACCATAGCCAAAGTAACACTGTTACCTGATTAATGTTTAGAAAATGAGATTGATGACCTTTTGCATTCATATTTAGATGAGGTTTTGGCCTTAGAATTGGAACTTAATTGTAACTTAGAATTGGCCTTAATGTTCGAACAGGTTAAGACATTCATGGATGTTGTGATGGTATGAGTGTATTTTGCATATGAGAAACACAACAATTGCTGGGAGTAGAGGGTAGACTGAGATTGAATTGTGCCCTCCCAAAAGATATGTTGAAGTCTTATCTGTTGGTATTTGTAAACATGACTTTATTTGAAAATAGGGTCTTTGTAGATATAATCCAGTTCATATGAAATCATACTGGTTTAGGGTAGGCACTGGTGTTTCTATAAGAAGAGGAAGATTTGTCCACTGACACAAAGGGCAGGAGACCATGGGAAAAATGGACTCAGATGAGAATTATGCTGCCAGAAACTAAGAAATGCCAAACACTGATCATAACCACCAGAAGCCAAAACAGGCAAGGAAAGAATAAGGAAAGAATGTTCCATAGAACCTCTGGAGGGAAAAGGGCCCTGTTGATACATTGATTTCAAGATTTCTGGACTCTAGAATGTGAAAAAATAAATTTCTGTTGTTTTGAGCCACCTGTTTATGTAATTTTTCTCTCTGTGTTTGTGGTATTTTGTTTTGACAGTCCTAGGAAACTATTATAAAATTATAACCTCTATTTTGTTCAATTTAGGAGAGATTACATTTTGAGTAATTCTTAGGGATAATACTCTGAAATCTACCCAGAAGTATAAAGATTTGCCAGAGATATATGAAATTAAGACATTCATAGAGGGCCTTCTGAAGTTTTGCCTATACTGCTTAATATCTTAAATCTCTATGATTCCATCCAATCTGGTCGCTTTCTTGATTCAGTGCTCTTTTAAAACAGGATTCCTTTCCAAAGCTAAAAACCATTATTCTAGAGATATCGCCATCTTTATGCATGCCTATTATTTGTAAAAACAACAAACTTCTCAGTTCTGAGTCTAGGAAAATCTTTACCCTATATAGTACGTACCATATTCTTTTATCAATCTTCCTCTGTCATGTGTTTTTATAAGGAACATTTACAAGATTTTTCTGTATTTCTTGGAGTTGTTTTTAAGTAACTTCTACTTCTGATACTTCAAACATGTTTGAGATAAGGGAGCTAAGGTCTGAGTAGCTCTTTGGAACTGGAGAACAAAATATCCAGAAAATACATATTTCTTCTTTCATTTATTTTAACAGCTGTTATTATAAAAACATAAATTAACATAACAATAGTATATTCTTTCATATTTTTAATTTATTTTTAAAATTTAAAAGAACTCCGCCTCCCACAGAATTTCATTCCACTGTAGTTGAATAAAATAGGGTGCATGATTTTTGCTTGTGAGAGAATCTGTATGGATTACCTTTCCATTACCCTTAAAGTGAAGTCTGAAATCCTAAACATTGTTTGGTGGCTTACTTTACATGTCAAACTGACTGGCCATGGGGTGTGCAGATTAAACGTTAGTTCTGGATGTGTCTGTGACAGTGTTTCCGGATTAGATTAGCATCATAATCAGTGGATTTAGATTTAGTAAAAGAGTTTGTTCTCACTGTGGTTGGGCCTCATCCAATCCATTTAGAGCCTGACTAGAATGAAAGACAGACAAAGGAAAATTGGCCCCTTTTAAGTGCCTGCTTGCCTGCATACTTCAGGCCGATATCTCATCTCATCTCTGGTTCTCAGACTGAGATTTAAATTATCTCTTGGTTCTCATGCTCAGATTCAGACTGAATTATACCACCAGGTTTCCTAGATCTCCTACTTGCAGATGAGAGATCATAAGACATTTCAACTTACATAGTTGCATGAGCCTCATATTAAGTTTTCTGTTTCTCTCTGTCTATATTCTACTGGTTTCATTTTTCTGGAAAATTTACCAATATACCTTGTTTATAATTATCTCAACTATCCAAATATTAACTCTCCAGTCTCATTTCTTGTTGCAATCACTCTGGAATTATTTTACTTATTACAATTTAAATGTCTTTTTTTTTTTTAACTAAATACACAGTGTTTCTATTTACTTATACGTTAAGCTTGCTGATTCTCCTCCTTTGGGGGTTATTCATAATGTACCATCTCAGTAATTTCTACTTTCTCAGTAATTTCCACTTTACTGCTCTTGGAGAAATTCTTACCCCATTCTTAGACTAGGATATATTCCTTGTATATTTTATTTCTTCTAACATAATAGTTTATCACACATTGTTATAACGTTTTATTTTTTCTTTGTTCTAGATGTATATACTGATTGCTTTATAAAATCAATGCACTTTATTTTTTTAAAGATTATATTTATTTGACAGAGAGAGACACAATGAGAGACAGAACACAGGCAGGGGACTGGGAGGGGGAAAATAGGCTTCCTGCTGAGCAGGGAGCCTGTTATGGGCTTGGATCCCAGGACCTTGGGATCATAACCTGAGCTGAAGGCAGACTCTTAATGACTGAGACACCCAGGCGCCCCTGCAGTTTAGTTTTTGAGCAGTTTTAGGTTATAGAGAAATTGAGTGGAAAGTATAGAGTTCTTATATACCCCCTGCAAATCCTTCCCCTCTTTCCACCCCCCATTTTCCCTATTATTAATATCCTGCTTTTGTGTGATATTGTTATAATTGATGAGTAGCTATTGTTGGGTCCCCAATAATGGGTCTGTGATTAAAGGAGTGAGACTGATAAAAAGCGAATGTCAAGCAAAGCTTTATTTCACGCCAAGCATCTAGAATCAAACGGACTGTCCGGGGCCACGCCTCTTATAGAGAGCGCGACCCCTCCCTGCCTCACAGACTAACTTTTATAGAGCAAAGGCCATGTGGTTGGGCCTGGCCACACACAGGTGGCGAATGAGATTGTAACACACAGAGAAAGCTACACAGTCATGCTAGGTCACACATAAGTGACCAATTGAATTACAATTTACCCTATAGTAGACATTTGAACTAGCCTATCCCCTTGGTCAGAATTGGCGTCCAAAAGGCGGGGCTCATACTCCTTGGTAGCTAGGGAGACAGTATGCACGCTTCACTGATTGGATGTCTCCACCTGGCCCAACTCATCCCTGCATTCAGGCTGTTATCTCTACCTGACCTGACCCACCCTTGTATTTGGGCTTTGTTACCTGGGACTGGTTTCCAGGTCTTGCTTTTAAATAAGTTCCCCTGGCAGGAGGAGGGGGGCAGGGTCAATTTAAGTTTTACTGCATAAACAACAAAATGGCTGTTCAACCGAGGTGGGGCCTGTTCTGGCTAAATAGGCCCTTGTAGCTATTGATACATCATTATTAATTAAAGTCCTAATATTAAATTAAAGTTACTCATTGTGTTGTACATTCTATGAGTTTTGATAAATGTGTGATGCCATATATCTACCAGTTCATGATCACACAGAATAGGATTTTTTTCTTTTTCATTTGTTTTTACTGTGGAAAAAGCAGTTCATATGAGATAAATCCTTTTAACAAATTTCTTAAGTGTACCATATGGAACTGTCAATCATAAGCACAAAATTTCATAGATTTCTAAGACTTATTTGTCTTACATAACTGAAGGAAGTGTGGAACTTCCTGTGGAACACCAACTCTCAATTTGCTCCTACCCGCAGCTAGTAATAACAAACATCCTACTCTTGTTTTCTATGAGTTTGACTATTATAGATAGCTTATATAAGTGAATTCGTGCATTATTTTTCCTTCTATAACTGGCTTATTTAATTTAGCAAGATGTCCTTTACATATATCCTTGTCATTACATATGACAGGATTTCCTTCCTTTTTAAGGACAAATAATATTCTATATATTTTTGGAATGTATATGCCACATTATCTTTACCCATTGATTGCTCGATAGATGTTTAAGTTGTTTACATATTTTGAATCCTGTGAATAATGCTACAGTGAATGTGGAATTGTATGTATCTCTTTGAATTCTTGGTTTCAGTCCTTTAGAAATCATTGACAAATCATGAAGTTTTCCTCTATGTTTTCTTCTATCAGTTTTATAATTTCAGGTCTTATATATAAATATATTTCATTTTTAATTGGTTTTTGTGTATAGTACAAAATAAGGATCCAATTTCATTCTTTTCCATATGGATATCCCATTTCCTTAACCCCATTTTTTGGAGAAACCATCCTTTTCTCATTGTTTATTCTTGGTACCCTTGTGAATGATCAGTTGTCCATAAGTGCATGGGTTTATTTCTGGTCTCTTTATTATGTTACATTGGTCTATATGTCTGTCTTCATGCCAGTATGTTTCTGTTTTGGTAAGTATAGCTTTGTAATATATTCTGAAATCAAGAATAATGATGCTTTCATGTTTGCTTTCTTTCTCAAGATTACTTTGGATATTTGGGGTCGTTTGTGGTTCCTTCTGAATTTTAGAATTTTTTTTAAATTTCCTTAAAAGAAATATCATAGGAATTTTGATATAGATTGCTTTTAATCTGTAGAGCATTCTGGGTATCATTTTTAGAGTATTAATAACTTCCAATCCACGAATACCCTATGGCTTTTCATTTGTGTCTTCTTTATTTTCATTAAATGATTTAATACTTTTCAATATACAAGTTTTTCTATTTTCTTGATTAAGTTTATTCATAAGTATTTATTCCTTTTGAAACTACTATAAATGGGATTATTATCTTAATTTCTTTTTCAGCTTGTTCATTTTTAGTTTATAGAACTACAGATGATATTTATTTCATCCTACTTTCTGAATTTTTTAGTTCTTTTTGAAATCTTCCGGGTTTCTATGTATAAAATCATGTATGTCATCAGCAAATACAGATAATTTTATTTCTTCTTTTCCTACTTGGATACATTTTATTTCTTTTCCCTTTTTAATTGCCCTGACTAGAACATACAGCATTTTGTTGAGTAGAAGTGGCAAGAGTAAGCATCCTTCCTGATCTTAGAGGAGAATTTTTTAGTTTTCCTTCATTGATTATAATGTTAGCTGTAAACTTTTTATACATGGCCTTATTATGTTCTATATTCTTCTATACTTGTTGCTGAACCTGGACTGGATCCTGGCAGAAGAACCAAGCGGTACTCGGAGACTTTGGAGGATCGGAGGTTTATTTATACCCACGGGCTCAGACGAGGTTGTTCTCCAAAGGTCTGATGCCCCAAGCATAAGCAAGGAGGGGGGATTTTTACCCTTCTACTTCTGCATACTTGGTACTTTTGATGCGTGTAGGAAATGGGGTAGGAAAGAACCTGGAAGGGCTTTGAGACGGGGACTGGAATTCCCTGGCTGATTTGGTCAGCCATCTTAGAGTACAGTTTTTCCCTATCATTCCCCCCTTTGATGACCCTTTAAACACCTAGTTTAGAGGGCATCATTATCATCTATTACCATGGCCCTGCAAGGCTAGTATTTGGGCAGTGGCTTGCCTGGTAATAATGTTTTCTATGAACTTAGCAATCCATCTTAAGGTTCCTAAGGCTGCCCAATAAGCAATAACAATAACAAGTTTCTGGGAGAAAGTCCAGTCAGAAGAGGGAGCAATGTAACGTCCAACTCCTCAGGTGAGGGTGTCATTGTCATGTTGACAATAGCCAGGGACCACGGTGAACAGATGTCCATCAGTAGGTGGGGTCTCATTGAAGGTGGAGCCAGAGGCAGGTCCGTAGGATCTGGTTGGGCTTTCCATGGTGTGATTCATCCAACTGGTGAAGGCCTTCTCTACTCTAGAGTGGTGGACCCATTCAGTGACACCTAAGACCCTGAGGGCAGTAGGGGTGGTTAGAATAACAGTATGGGGCCCTGTCCACCATGCTTTGAGGGGGTCCTTTCTAAAGCTTCTCAGAGGATGTGCCTTCAAATTTTTCCTGGGCCTTAGAGGTGTTGGAACACCTCTAAGTTTCCAGTCTGTTCAAGGTCTCCTCTAAGTCTACTTACCACGGGGGGTAGCCTACCATAGAGCCTTTGAGGTGAATTATAGCCATGGCAATCTTTTAAATCCGGTTGACTAGAATAAATAATATCAATGACCTCCAACAGTTATGCTCTACAGAAGTACAATGTTCAGGTCCAGGCATAAGGGTAGTTGGATTTTAAAGTCTGATAGGTTTAGGTATTATATCAGGCATCTCTATCAGTATAGCCTGGTATTTAATAAGTTGGCTTCGGTGGCCTTTTGTTTCTAAAACAAATCTGCACCTGATGCAAAGTCATTACAGTCAGGGACTGTCCCATAGTGAGCTTCGAGGCTCCTTTTCTGAAGAGGGCTGTTCTATGCTTAGCTAAAGCCTTTATTTGTAATTGTATGTCAATAGACGTGGCTTCTAGGATAAATATGACTAAGGGATGAAACCATTAAGAAGTCCTTTTCTTGAGTGGTCCAGCCTTAACAATATCCTAATTACAAAGGATCACTGGCAAGTGGGAGAAAACCTGTCAAGAGATAAGGGGAGTCCCACATGCATCATTCAATCCAATCATAAAGAAAGTAGGGTCATCCATTGTCTCCACAAGTCCATAGTTAATCCTATGGGATGGGGTATGCTTCTGGCTTTTAGGCAATTTCATTAACCTAGCCCCACAGAATTGGTTAAGGTGATAGTTAAGTTATACAATTGTTGGGACTCAATCCCATTTTCCAGTTGTTTAAATAATTATGTGCCCATGGGGTTCTGTTATTATCCCCACAGAATAATCAACAGAAGATTGTCTATATATGAGTTACTGTGGTAATTTCTCTTAAGTTTACCTCTAGCTGTCTAGCTTAGGTAAACAACAAATGTTTAAAGACAAATCTAGAACTTAACATCCACAAAGGTGTGTTATTGAAACATAATTTTTCTCTCTAAGATAACCTTCATTTCCAGAGATAGCCAAGTTAGGACTAATTTATTTGAAAAACAAGTCCAATTTAAACAGATTTGGCCTAATTATTTACATAAGATCAGCAAGAACAGGGAGTGATCATAAAGATCTTTTAGAATCTGCTTTGCTGGAACTTCTTATAAGGAATCTCTAGGTTGAACTTTTAGTAGCCTCTCCGGGCCAGAAGCCAAGCCAGGTGCTTGCCATCAGACATGCCTGCAATACCTGTCGATTTGGGCGAATTCCTCTTCCTGAGGACCCCAAAGTATCCTGAGGTTCCTGCACCTGCCAGGAAGAGACATTCTTTACTCACCTGGTGAGGCTGCTTGGAACTCTGTAAGCAAGGTACCACTCCAACAGTTCCAAGAGGCTTTATGGCTTCAGGTTTCATAAAGTCAACCTTAGTTCCTTAAAGCTGTATGACTTGAGTCTATGCATGTCTTTCTCAAATACGACATTCCAGTCAAAGCCTTGGTAAAATAACCAGTGTTTCCAATGGTGTCCTGTTACAAGAAGAACAGATTCTTATTGAACTTATGCAAATGACTAATTGCCATGGAAGAACACTTACTGAGACCATTTGAGTTTCAGAGGGTTCAGATAGAGAGAAGAGTTGAATGCTTTGATTTGTTTACAAGTGAATATTTTTACATTTCTGTAAGTCACAGATAACTTAAGTAAAATTTTTCTTAGTCTGGAAGATCAAACATTAGAGAATGAGCAATGTCTAAAATAAGTGACATAACATTATAATCTTTTAGTTCATTTAGTCCCATGTTACTAATTCTGGTTTAGTTTGAATGCAGCTTTAGTTAGTTCTGGAAATTCTTACTCATTTCAGTTCTGATCTTAAAGATACTGAATATCTGTGATGTCCTGAAAGTCCTTTTTATGAATCTCCTTTAAGGTGAAACCCATTTTACAAGAAGATTAAAACAATTATAAATGACAAAAATTCAGAATAGATATGGTTAAAGAGCTGATGAGATGAGAGTTTACAATTTAGCTTACAATTTCGCTGGCATGTTTACCAACAGATTTAAATATCCTTAGTTTCTTTGCAGTAGGAAGTCAAAGGCACAAACCTATGTCCAGTAATCAAAGCTTTAGCATTTTATTCTATTTGGAAAAGACCTAGATGTCCACAATTGAATTCCATTTGTCATAACCAAAACTTTAAAGTTTCAGGTTACCAAAGACTTTGAAAGCTATGGTAACAATTACCCATGAAACCTTTGAGCCAGTTAACCATCAGTTTGGTCATTATGTTGCTAACAAATTTCAACAGAGATAATGAGCTTATTTGACCTTCAGTAAACCTTGATAGAATAAAAGTTTCACATTTACCACTGATAACTTAAAAGACACATCTGTCTGAACTAAACCAACAAACTTAGTTTAAATGCTGAAATATGTTCCACCAGGATCTTTTCCATGATCACTTTTCACCCGAGACACGTGGGAAAATCTGGAGTGGGTGGTGTTAGGTCCTGTGGCTGCTCTTCTTCCTCCTTGACAGTGGTGCCTGGGGCACTAAGGATGGTCTGGAAGCCAGTAATGCAGGCTGCACCCAAGGTGGTGGAGGGGGATGGGGAGAAAGAAGAGACAAAGTGCTACCAGAGGGCAGAAAAGGGCTTCCCAGTTCAGATGACCCTCAGCTCCAGAGGAGCAGGTGCCATGTTTTCCCACCAACAAGGGCGGGGATAGACAATCCATACTGGGCCAGAGAAGACAGGGAATTTTCCCAAAACAAAGGAGGTTTGAGAGCTGCTTGGGAATATTTCTTAAAGTCCCCGTCCTGAAGGATGCCTGGGATCCTGACCTGAGCGGAAGGCAGGTGCTTTAACCCATTGAGCCACCCAGGCGCATCTCCTATTTTCTCTTAAAGGTAAATATGAGAGCTCCTGTTATTTTATTTATTATTTATCAGGCCCTCCCTGATAGGCTTTGCTCCCTTACAGACTTTGGGCTCTTTTACTTGGGTTACAAATGTCCTACCTTGGTCCTTCCTATTAGCACAGAATGGGACCCATGGGGGGATGGGTCTGAGTTTGGGCTATCTGAAGCCAAGAATCAATATATGGGAATTGGTTAGGGTGTCTGGGAGTCCCAACCATAATTTTGTAAATGACCTGGACAGTGAGTAGGTCTTAGGGCCCCACAGAGGGCCGGTTGACCCCAAAGGTGGCCCATTCCAATTCACATAACGCACCCAATTTTCCAAATGTTTTGGTCCCATAGTCTCCTGAGAATTCACTTCTTAAAATTTTGAGCATACAGTGTAAGACCATAGATTTTGAAGAACTTCCACCATGATGAGCAGGGAGGCTCCCTTGGCCACCCTGTGTGTTTCCTCCCTGTGTCATTGGCATGAAGACAAATGACGGGTGTGTGTCCCTCTAAAGGAGAGACCAGTCAGATGCCCCCCTGTCTGCCATCCCAGTGGACACCTGGTGCCTCTTAGCCTTAGTGAGTCTGTATGAACCCCAGACTGGCACCCCAAAGGAGCTCAACTTAGACCCTGTGAGGTCACCATGGAAGCAAGTTAAGGCCACTCGGACTCTGTAGGCTTCTGGGGACCCTAAGGGTGCTCACCCATGGAGCCACAGAATCAGTCCACCCGACAAGCCAGGGCAAACTGAACATTCACTCACACATGCACACTGAAGTTATTACAGTTCCTCCCCTCCAGGAGGCCCTGACCTGTGGAATTCCTTCTGGAAATTCCTTCTTGTCCCCCCTTATGGGGGGTTCCTGACATGAAGGACCTCCCCCCGGGAGTCCCTCTAAGAGGTTTCTGGGGGGTGATCAGTCTTCCCATCCACTCTTGGGGTGGGTCTGACTGGGTCCTGGGGCCCCGGGTCTTACTGGAATTTGATGTCGGGACCAGGTCCTCACCTGCCAAGTGTCCTTTGAGTCCGGGTAGGAACAGCGGGGCAGGCTGGCCTGAGGTGACCAGTCAGGAGACTGCTGAAAATCAGGCAGGGCACGCCTTCTCCCTTACGATCCCTCGTTCTGTCACTGCCCCGCCATTGCCCCCAAACAGGTGGCAACAATGGACCAGCGTGGTTGGGTTTCCCAGTCAGGGAACCAAATGTTGCAGAACTTGGACTGGATCCTGGCAGAAGAACCAAGCGGCACTTGAAGACTTTAGAGGACTGGAGGTTTATTTAACACCCGCAGGCTCAGACGAGGTTGTTCTCCAAAGGTCTGAGCCCTGAGCACAAGCAGGGAGGGGAATTTATACCCTTCTACTTTAACATACTTGGTACTTGTGGTGTGTGTGGGAAACGGGGTAGGAAAGAAGAACCTGGAAGGGCTTTGAGACAGGGACTGGAATTTCCTTGCTGGTTTGGTCAGCCATCTTAGAGTACAGTTTTTCCCTATCATACTTAATATGAGATTTCCTTATCTTGTAGAATCTTGAGTTAGCAAATGCTATTTTTTTTTTTTAGGTATTACTTGACATTATCATGTGAAATTTCCCCCCCTTTATTCTATTAAATTCGTGTATCACATAAATCTGTATATGTTGTACCATGCTTGCATTCCAGGGATATATCCAATTTGGCCATGGTGTTTGATCCTTTTAAGGTGCTATTCAATTTGCTTTGCTGGTTTTATGTTGAGGATTTGCATCTAAGTTCATCACAGGTATTGGACTTTGTTCTCTTGTAACTCAGTGAAATTCCTCAAGATGGTAATTTTTTAAATCTCTGTCTGCCAACTCCTAGATTTCCATTTCTTTAGAACAGTTACTGGAGATCTATTTCATTCTTTTTTGTGCTCATGTTTTTATTTTTCTTCATGTTTTCATAGTTTTCTATGGTGATTGCACATTTGAAGAAAGGGCCACCTTTTCCAGTCTTTCTGGGCTAGATATGACTGTGGAAGATTTTCATCAATCAGCCTGGTTTGAGATTTCGTGCAGACTGGTAGAGATTGCATGCTTTTGTTCCTATCTGCTCTCTGTCCAAAATTTTATGTTATTTTTTAATTCAGCAGCAGCAGCATAATCTCTTGCTCCCTTTGTTTTCTGACTATGGCATAATGTATTACTCCTGTGGTGTCCATCATTTTTTTGTATGAAGCTGGCCCTTGAACAGCATATTAAATCCCAGGGATTTCAGATGCAAGGTCTACTCTTCTCTCTTCCTCTTTAGTAAAGGAGAAGTAGCTTAAGTTATGTAATTTTTCTAGCTTATAGAGCCTTGCTGGCTGCATTGAACCTTCTGCTGCTTTTTCTCTGTTCCTATATGCCAGAACTATCTGGGCCAGGCTGATTTTTTTTTTTTTCCATTGGTGGTGTAGTGGGCAGGGGTCAGGTGAGTTGTCTAGGAATCAGCTCCTTAAAGAAACACATTGAAAGTCTGGAGTTATTAGAGACATACTCTACTCTTTCTTCCCTCTAGTGTGAGGAGCCTCAGTTCTGTGACTTCTCCAAATTTTTTCAGAGTTGGTCTGGGCTACAGGAAGGTGTTTACCCCTTTTCCTTTGTTCCTAGCAGCCCTGGGAGTATAAACTATATTTTAGAATTTTATATTTATTGGGCTAGGTGGTAAGTTTACTCTTTTTTGTTTTTTGTTTCATTTTGTTTTTTTAGCTGTTAGTGTCACTGAGTAGTAACACTAAAAGTATGTTTTCTCTAGTGTCATTGTTTTTGTCTCCCTTGTTTCACAGGAGCCCTACTGATTTTGGAAAGAAATATTCTATTAGGTCTTTTAAGAAGCCTATGCCATTTGGCTGTGACCTTCATAAATGCTTCTCAAGATGTTTGCCCCCATAAGGTGGAACAAGAAGGCTAGAAGAGCCTAGTTTTAGGTATTTCCCTTTTCCTAGGCAGTCTCTGGTGAAATAATTTCTTTTGGGGGTGGGCCTTGTTTGGAACAACAGAATGTCCTGGGCACATTTCAGAATGGCTACTTTTTGCTTCCACTTGCTGGAATTACAAATAAATTCTTCTTTGATATTCAACTGTGAGAGCCTGGTAGGTAGGGCTCCTGGAGACAAAATGCACAAAATTATCCCACATCCTCCCTAAGACTGGGTCCTCTTGGTGTTTTTAACTCTTAAGCTTGTCTATAATGAGCCTCTCATAATGTTTCATTCATAGTTTGGGTTTTCCTACCTTTGTTCTGGTTCCCATGACATTTTCTGCCTTTGCATTCTACTCTGCTAAATTGTGTGTATATACTGCTGTATGTTTACTAAATTTTATGGACAAATGTTTGATCTGTGACTTCAGTTCTTGGTTGGATCTAAGAAGATTTGTTGTTTTTTTTTTTTTTTTTCAGAGTATTTAACTTTTTTCTTATTGTTAGAATGGTAGTTATGATTTTTATGCTTCCTACATGCTAATCAGAAACTTTCAGAACCTGTCTCACCTGATTTCTTTTTATTATATAATCATTATATGAGCAAATTCATGACATCAGGAATGAAAACTTTACCAAATGGTAAAGTCTCTTTTGTTCACTCTCCTAAATCTTAATTCCCAGTTCTCATTCCAGAACTAAGTGAATGAGCTTTGTTGTAAACTTTAAAACCATTTTTGTTGCATGTAAATTTATGTAGCTGTAGAAAAATGGGAGACATTGTCATTTATTGTTTTATTTAACCTTACTATTTTATTTATATATTTCTGTTTGAAAATTTACCTCAGTTCTTGGGGCGCCTGGGTGGCTCAGTGGGTTAAACCTCTGCCTTCAGCTCAGGTCATGATTCCAGGGTCCTGGGATCAAGCCCCGCATCGGGCTCTCTGCTCAGCAGGGTGCCTGCTTTCTCCCCCTCTCTCCCTGCCTGCCTCTCTGCCTACTTGTGATCTCTCTCTCTCTCTGTGTTAAATAAATAAATAAAATCTTTAAAAAAATAAAAATAAAAATAAAAATTTACCTCAGTTCAAATAAGAGTGGAATATTCACTTTCATTCAGATTACTTAGCCTTCCCCATATTAAAATATAACTTCCTTGAGTGTCATATGATATTGTATTTTTTCCTTGTGTCATTAAATATAATTTATAAAACTTATGGGCAAAATTATTTGTTATATATATATCTATATTTCTACCTGTTCTGTTTTTCTTTTTTCCTGATGCTTCTTTTTTTTTATCACTACTTTTCTGTTTAAAAAACTTGTTTCAGGGTACCTGGGTGGCTCAGTGGGTTAAGCCTCTGCCTTTGGCTCAGGTCACGATCTCAGGGTCTTGGGATCAAGCCCCGCATTGGGCTCTCTGCTCAGCAGGGAGCCTGCTTCCTCCTCTCTCTCTGCCTGCCACTCTACCTACTTGTGATCTCTGTCTAATAAATAAATCTTTAAAAAAAAAAAACTTCTTTCAGCCTTCTATGTAACTACAGATCTACTAAATAGAGAGTAGAATGGTGGCTATCAGGGTTTTGAGGATAGAGAGAATGGGAAAAGGCTCGTTAAGGAGTACAAGACTTCAGTCATAGGATGAATAAGCCCTGGGGATATAATGTATAACATTGTAACTATAATTAGTAATGCTGTTTTGTATAGTTAAAATTTGCTAAAAATATCAGTCATTAAGCTTTCTGACCACACACATAAAATGATAACTATGTGAGGCGATAGGTGTCTTAATTAACCTGATTAAGTAATAATTTCACCGAGTATATGTATATCAAATCATCATTTTCTGTACTTTACGACTTCACTTTTTTTTTTTAAAGATTTTGTTTATTTATTTGACAGAGAGAGATCACAAGTAGGTAGAGAGGCAGGCAGAGATGGCGGGGAGGGGAGCAGGCTCTCTGTTGAGCAGAGAGCCCAATGCAGGACTTGATCCCCGGACCCTGAGATCATGACCTGAACCCAAGTCAGAAGCTAAACCCCCTGAGCCACCCACATGCCCCCATTTTGTGTACTTTAAATATATGCAATTTTATTTTTCAATTATACTTCAATAAAACTGACAAGAAAAAAATGATAAATCTGCTAGTGACAGATTATTTTGTTTTCCTTCATGTGAGAGTGTTTTTATATTCTCTTTGTTCCTAAACGTATTTGACAATTCCTTTCATTCAGCACTTGAAATGGTCCCCATGGACTCAAATGAGAAATGTGCTGCTATTTGAATTGGTGGTCTTTTAAAGTAGATAATGTGTTATTTCTCTCTGCTGCTTTCAAAATGTTTTCCTTGATTTTTGTTTTTGGAAATTAATTATGGTTGATGGATGGACATACCTTATCTGATATTTACTCAGTTTATGAATCTGTACATTTGTGTCTTCCATCAAGTTTGGGAAGTTTTCAGCTGTTATTTATTCAAATGTTCCTTTAGCCCCACTCTATTTCTCCTCTCCTGGCATTCTAATTATTTATTTATTTATTTATTTATTTATTTATTTATATTGTTTAGAAAGGGAGGAGGAGCAGAGGGAGAGGGAAAGAGAGAGATTATTAAGCAGGTTCCATGCTCAATGTAGAGTTCAATGTGGAGCCCAATGCAGAGCTCAACCTCTTAACACTGAGATTCTGACCTGAACCAAAATGAAGAGTCAGATGCTTAACCAACTGAGCCACCTAGGTGCCCTTTCCTTCTGGTATTTTAATGATACACATTTTGTTCCATGGGTCGTTGAAGCTCTGTTAAGTTTTTTTTTTTTAACACATTTTCTATTATTTAGATTGTGTGAATTGTTATTACTCTGTCTTCAGTTTCACTGATTTTATCAGTTTTTATCCCCTTTCTATTGTTGAGCCTATTCAGTGAGTTTTATTATCTCTGTTATTTGACCTGACCACTCTTTTTTATAGTAACATGTGTTCCCAGAAACCAAAAAATACAGGTAGAATTTTCAATTTGTAAAGTTTTATTTATTCTTTTCCATTCATTATACTTTCTATTTATTTTTCTTTGCTTATTATATTGACTAGGACCATCACTTAAAATGCTTGATAATAGCCGTTATAGTATCTTTAATATATTCATGACCTTAATAAGGGTCCTCTTCAAAATTTTGTCAGAAATATGATCTTTTCTTTTGTAGTTACCTGTCATGGACTTAAGGATGTATTCCTTTATGTGTAGTTTCCTTGACATTCTTATAATAATAGTGCATTGATTTTCATTAAGTACTTTTTCATATCACTGAGATGTTAATATTTTTCCTTCCAGTCTACTAAAGGAGAGAACTGCAGAGATAGATTATCAATTCTTTGTGACATCCCAAGATACATCTGACTTGCTTTGACTATGTTACAATTTTAGAATCTTCCTGAATTTAATTAACTAATATTTTATTTAGGATTTTTGCTTTTATTATTATACATGAGTTTTACTAATTATTATATGTCTTATCTAGTTTTAGTATGCTTATCTAGTTTTAGTATCAAGATTGTGCTACCCAGCTAAAAGGAAATTACATTTTATATTTTTTTCTTAAGTTCTGGAACACTGTGCCTAAGATGACGGTTATATATGTTCCTTGAGTTTTATGTTTGAATACCCCATAGAAACACATTAAATGGTAGTAAAAAGTCTACCATCAAAGATTTATTCTTTTTATAGCTGGTTGGTCTATTCAGATTTTCTACTTATAATTTTGGAAAATTCTGCATACTTTTATATTTCTAAATTATTGTTCTATGTGCGCACATATATTTGCATAAATTTGTACATAGTCTTCTTGTGGTATAGTAGTCATCTGATATTTTTTACCTTTGGTCTTTGAATTGTCAAAATTTGTATTTTTTTCAGTTTTATTGAGAAATAATTGATAAACATCACTGAATTTAAGGTGTACCCCATGATTGTTTGATTTACATATATTGTGAGATGATTATGTGTGATAGGTTCAGCTAACACCCATCATCTCATAAAAATACAATAAAGAGAAAAGAAGAAATAACAATAATGGAAAAAATTTTCCTTATGACAAGAAGTTTTAGGTTAGTCCTTTTTTTTTTTTTTTTAAGATTTTACTTACTTATTTGAGGCATTGAGAGAGAGAACACAAGCAGGGTGAACAGCAGGCAGTGGGAGAGGGAGAGAGGCAGACTCCCTACTAAGCTGGGAGTCTGATGCAGGACTCAATCCCAGGACCCTGAGATCATGGCCTGAGCTGAAAGATGCCTTAATTGACTGAGCCACCCAGGTACCCCTAAGGTTTAGTCTTATAACAACTTTCCTATATACCATACGGCAGTGCTAGGTGCAGTCACAATATTGTACATTACATCCCAGTATTTACCCATCTTTTAACAGCATGTTTGAACCTTTTGACGACCTTTTTGTTGTTCACCCACCCCACACCCTCTATCTCTGGTTACCACAAGACTAATCACTTTTTACATGGGTTTGTGGTTATTGTGTGTGTGTGTGTGTGTGTGTGTGTGTGTGTGTGTGTGTGTGTTGTTTTTTAAGGTCCCACATATAAGTGAAATCACATAGTATCTGTCTTTCCCATTCTGACTACTTCACTTAGCATAGTGACTCCAGGGTCTATCCGTGTTGTGGCAAATTGTAGGATTTCCCTTTTTTTTTTTTTTTTGAGAGTCAATAATATTCCATTGCATACATTTACTACAACTTCTTAATGCATTCATGCTTTCATAGACATTGAGGTCATTTCCCTGTCTTAGCTGTTGTAAATAATGCTGCTATGAACATGTATTTTTTTTTAAAGATTTTATTTATCTATTTGTCAGAGAGAGAGAGAGCAAGCACAGGCAGACAGAGTGGCAGGCAGAGGCAGAGGGAGAAGCAGGCTCCCCACAGAACAAGGAGCCCGATGTGGGACTCGATCCCAGGATGCTGGGATCATGACCTGAGCCAAAGGCAGCTGCTTAACCAGCTGAGCCACCCAGGCATCCCTGAACATGTATTTTTAATTGGTTTCAAAAATAACTTATTTTTATGGATATTTTCTTCTGCTGTTTAAAATGTTTCTCATATTTTCCTTTTACATTTATCTTTTCATTCAGTTTTATTTGTTCTCATTTTACAGTTCTCTATTTTTATATTAATGTAATTATTTTTAATCTATCTTAGTCACATATTTTACCTTCTGTTGGCTACATTTCAGAGGTAGCGTTTTTATTATTATTTATTCTAAATATATTTTTAACAATTTCTTCTTCAATTTTTCTATAAGGAAAGATATATTTGAAATGTCTTTTTGTTAATTTCTAAGTTGTGTGGAGTTTAGGAATGACATTTTTATTTTTTTAAAAGATTTTATTTATTTATTTGAGAAAGAGAGAGAGCAGGAGTGTGAGGAGGAGGCCAGAGGGAGAAGCAGCCTCCCTGCTAAGTTGGGTGCCTGATATGGGGATCATCCCAGGACCCTAAGATGAAGATCTGAGCGAAAGTCAGATGCTTACCTGAGTCACCCAGGCGCCTCTAGGAATGACCTTTAAAAAAATGATTTCTAAATTTGTTGAATTGTGGTATGTGAACATGGTTGGTATAATGTGTTTATTTTTAGTTAAGAAATCCTCTGTGAACTTTTGCAAACATTCTAAATATGTCTTTACCCTACCTCCAAATATAGATTATGTTTTCTTTCTGATTTTCTGGTTAGTTTGGTTATTGTAATCCTTTATAAACCTTCTTATTTAATTTATCTGGTATATTGGTTTTTGAGAAAGATCTCAGATTTCTTACTATTACTGCGTATTTTTCATATTTTTCTTTGATAATATCTTTAAGAAAAATATGTTGACTATGTGAATAAATGTTCATGACTTTTATATATCTTATATATTTATATATTTTAGTTGGTTTTCCTTTACCAATATATATCTTACTTTGTCCCATTTAATTCTTTTCTTAGTAATATGTATTTTGTTTACAACTGCTTTTATTTAAACATTTACCTGATATAAATATTTTATTCATTCATTTTCCACCATTTTTGCCATTTTATTTAGGTGTCAGTCTTATGAACAGTCATTCTTGAGCTTTTAGAAAATCCAATTTGAGGATCTCTGTCTTATCTTAGATCATTTTAGGTAATTAAAATTTATGTGAATAATGATATAGTTGGCTTTATTCCTTCCGGCTTATTTTGTGCTTTCTCATTCATTATTACATACTATTCTGTATTTATGTTTGATGGTCAAATTCACCTATACCTTTTTTTTTCTTTGCTTTCCTATTTAGAAATAAGAAATTTCCTTTTTAGAAATAAAATCCATCATTCTAAATTTTTAGGAGTAATCTACAAATTAATGTATACTCTTAATAAGCATCTACAAAAGAGCATTAGTCTTCTGTATTTCCTCTCTCTTCCTTTCAGTGTTCTTGTTTATTTGTATCACTTACCCCTTTTAATCTGCAATTTTAGATCTTTCTTCACTTTAAATTTTAAATATTATTTCTTTTATATATTTCAAGTCTCTTCTTTTGGGACACAGTTATTTGTGAATTTGTTGTTAACGATCAACCTCTCTTATTTTATTCTTATGTTTTGCCTTTTTGTTCTGTGCAATCTTTGAGAAAGCTGTTTTAGGTATTCTGCAGATGACTCATTTATGTTGTAATAATTATATCTGTTTGTAATGTTATTTTGCAACATGTTATAGTATTCATTTCCTTCTGTCCTTTTTCCATTATACTCTGTATCTCATTTATTGCAATCTTTTATTTCATCAGCACAGCTTTCGTCTCCTCTATGGAGTTCCTGTTTGTTTCCTTCCCTGAGCACAATGCAGTTGCTGGTTAACATTTCCTGTTTTAGCAATCATTTTAACAATTTTTTTTTCTCTTTAGTATTTCTTTTATTTCTTTACATTATTTTGAAAAATCTTTTAATTGTTAATTTGTTCTTTTGCACACTTAAATGTAGCCTGAGATGTGTCCTGAAGTCTGGTATGGGTAGGTTCTCAGATTTATTAGTTTCCAGGATACTTGTAGAAACTTTGCTCACATCGTTAATTTTAAAATGATTTAAAATAAATTTATTTTACCAATCTGGTGTTTCCGTAACTCTAGTGTAGGGGTAAGATGCTAAGGTAGTGAGAGGAGCCCTGGTACCATAAGTTCATTTTTTAATGAATTTTATTTCACAAATCAACATTCCTCATCTAGTTTTCTCTTTAGCCTGACTTCCACTTCAACTACATTATAATTAATTGTCCATGTGATTCCTGGTGCTGCTGCCAACAATGTCAGAAAAAACCCTAATATATTGAGAAATAGTTTTGAAGACTTAACATAAATGAATAGTGATACTTTGTTTGTGGATTTGAAAACTCACTGTTGCGGAGATATTAACTATCCCAAAACTGATTCATAGAGTCAAATTAGTTAGTCAAAATCCCAGGAGGATCTTTATTTCAAAATTGAACACCTATTCTATGGAATTCATATGGAAAAGCAAAGATACTAGAAATAACCGAAACCATTCAGAATAATACTTGATCCCAAGAATTTTTATAAAGCTAAAGCCATCAAAACAATGTAATATTGGCAAAGAGATAGATGGAAATCAAGGGAACAGAATAGAGAGATCAGAAATAGACCCTCACAAATTATGACCATTTGATTTCTTTTTTTTTTTTTTAAAGATTTTATTTATTTATTTGTCAGAGTGAGCACAGGCAGACAGAGTGGCAGGCAGAGGCAGATAGAGAAGCAGTCTCCCGCTGAGCAAGGAGCCCGATGTGGGACTCCATCCCAGGACGCTAGGATCATGACCTGAGCCGAAGGCAGCGGCTTAACCAACTGAGCCACCCAGGCGTCCCTGACCATTTGATTTCTGAGAGTGGTTAAAGTAATTAATGTAGAACAGATAATCTTTTTAAGAAAATGTGCTAAAACAATTGGACATTTATAAAAATATGAGTGTCAACATGTGCCTCATACCTTATACTAAAATTATCTCAACATGGGTCATAAGTCTAATTGTAAAATAAACAAACTATAAACATTTTAGAACAAAAAACACAGGCTAGGATGTATGACATTTGGGGGTGGTGATATAGTTTTAAATATGGCATCCAAACTATAAGTACAGATGGCTTGCGCACAAAATACAGGGTATCAGTTATTGTTAAATTTCAGTTAAATGATGAAAAAATAGCCTAAGTATTCCCCAATTATGTATTTTTCTTTGCTAAACCTGGTGACCCTGGATATAGGAAACAGATCAGTGATTGCCAGAATCTGAGGAAGGGGGAAGGGTTGAATTAGAAATTAGTACAGGGGTGGGGGGTAACTGAGTGTCTCAGTTAGTTAAGCAGTCACCTCTTTGGGGTCTGGTCATGATCTCATGGTCATGGGATTGAGCTGCACAGTGGACTCTGCTCAGCAAAGAGTCTGCCTCCATTTCTCTCTCCCTTATCCTCTCCCTCCAACTTGTGCACTTGATTGTTCTTTCTCTGTCAAACAATCTTTACCCCCCCAAATAAATAAATAAATAAATAAATAAATAAAAAAGAAAGTAGTATGGGAAATTGGGAGATAAAAGAAATATTCTGTATGTTAATTATTGTGGGTAGTTATCTAACTATAAATGTTTGACATATATCTGGCATAACTGTATTGTAAGTTTGACTCTAAAATATATATTAATAATAAAATTTGAGCGACACCTGGGTGGCTCAGTCAATGGAGCATCTCCCTTTGGCTCAGGTCATGATCCCAGGGTCCTGGGATCCAGCTCTGCATTGGGCTCCCTGCTTGGTGGGAAGCCTGCTTCACCATCTCCCACTCCCCTGCTTGTGTTCCCTCTCTCTCTCTGTCAAATAAATAAATAAAGTCTTTAAAAAATAAATAAAAATAGAATTTGAAAGAAGATATAGTAAACTGTTAATTGTAGAATCTAGGTAAATATATAGTTATCTGCTGTAAAATCCTATAAACTTTTCTGAATGTTTAAAATTTTCATTATAAAACTTTTAAGGTAGTTAAGGAACAACTTAACACAAACATACAAGTAAAACAGCAAAGAGATAGAAATAATTCTTGTTAGGGAAAGTGTCTACTACATCAAGAATCAAATATGCCGGGCAGACACCAAAGGATTTGAAATTTGTTGTGGTCATACTTGCCTTCACTGTTCTTGAAGGTTGCTACTTCTGATAAGGTTCTGTAAAGTTAAGAATGTTCCAGGAGTATGTCCTTAAAATTATAAAATACTAAACCTTACGTCTTTTTTTTTTAGATTTTATATATTTATTTGAGAGATACATAGCGCCAGAGATAGTGAGAGAAAGGATGAGCAGGGAGGAGAGGGAGAAACAGGCTCTCCACTGAATAGGGATCCCCATGTGGGGCTCAATCCCAGGACCCCGGGATCATGACCTGAGCCGAAGGCAGACACTTAATTGACTGAGTCACCCAGGTGCCCCTAACCCTTACATCTTAATATTGGGGTTTGTCATGGTGTTTTTCCAGGATCATCACAGTAATTGTGATCCCACATTATCCAGAGAAACTATTTGAGTAGATGAAATTTCGTATCTTTTTTCAGTCAGGGCTTCTTTGCTTAGTTCAAAGAAAAATTTCTTGTTCCTCTTGTCATTTGAAGTGTATCTTATCCCAATTTCCAATTCCACAGGATTTTGCCCATTTTACCTAATTTTTGTCTGTTTTTTGGCAACATTGTAGAGTCAGGGGGAAATGGTTTGGAAGTCCCTTCTTATACCACTAACTTCTAGGAATACAAATCAGGCTGGCAAATCTGGGAGAGTAACTTGATTTTATTTTCTTGAATATGTGAGTTTTTGTTCATATTATAATTGAGAGTTTTACCAGTTTGTATCTGTGTACCAGTCAATTTTCATTAACTTATCCAGAGCAAATTAATACTTTTCTTACAATTCTTAAACATTTTTTTTAGGTCCAGGGAATTTTATTCCCAATATTTCATTATTCCTTTCAAATATTTTTGTTCACTCTTTGGAGTATCTACACTTTTTACTTTTAATCTCTATTTTCTGTGCTCATTTAGTCATTTATACCTCATATTATTTTATTATTAATAATTTTGCAGAATGTCAGGTGAAAGAAACAGTGTTAGATTTTCATTCATATTGTGTATTGACATTTTTGGGGTTTTGTTTTATTTTTTACCATTTTGACCTATAATTTCTATCTCTTTGTATTGTTTTAAATGTTATCTATGTCTTCTGTTTTTCTTCTTTTCAGTTAAGCTTTTCTTTTTCCTTATACACCCTGTGTTTATGCTTAAAATTATATTGAAGAAGTTAAGCATGGGACATTTTCAGCACTTTTTCATAGGTCCCTTTTAAATGTTTTCCATTCTTTTCTTGAGAAACTGCTGACCGTCCATTGGGATAAGGTTGCTATAAAGTTTCAATAAAATATAATAATCAATAATGTTCCTGGTTCAAGATGGTGTTGTAGGAAGATCCTGAATTCATCTCCAATACTGAATCAACAGCTGCATGTAGAATATTTTCCTCTGGAAAAACAATCTAAAAACTAGCTCAGAAACTCCTGCAGAATGGCTATCTAGGCAAAAACCACATCAAAGCTGATGAGAGGTTGAGACACACTGTAACCGCAAACTCCACCCCATTGTGGTGACCCACAGGTGGGCCAGAGTGCAACACCCAGAGAGTTCTCTTAGTAATGAAGGGTTTAAAACCCTTATCAGGCACATCAGCTTTTAAGTCCTATACTGGAGAGAAGAGCCTCCAGATCACCTAGCTTTTAAACCAGTGCAGTTTGTGTCCATGTGACCTGCATGGCTATAGCTGACTGAGAAATTATTCTTAAAGACCAGCATGCTCACATTCACTCTTCCCAGGGACCATTGCTGAGACTGCCAGTGAAAGACTCCCAGAGTTTATGTGAGAAGCTTATTTGCTTGCCTAATTATCAGCCTAAGGGGCAGCCATCTAGTTTAGACTGCTTCGGTGAATCTTTTGGAATAGAGGCTAGTAGGTGCCATCTTTGTGTTGTTTCTCTTTCTCACCCCAGCTTGCCAGTATCTCCCATAAAGGAGCTTTTACCCTTCTCTGGCCCTCAGAGTTTTGTTGGTGCCACTTGAGAGATACCTCTAGATCATCTGACTCTGGTGGCCAACAGGACTTACGCTCTTGAGTTCCACAGGACAATAACCAATCGAGAAAGTGTTCTTAAATGGCTTCCATCCCCTGGACACAGCAAGAGGCAGCAGTCCAAGGAGATCTGTCTTTCCGAAAAAAAGGTCTATTAACTTATTGTCAGAGCTGCAGCCTTAGGGGCAGGATTCTAATTCAACACTCATCTAAGGGCTGACAAAAATCCTTTCCAGAGACCTCAGTTTCTATCTTCTCCTTCTCTTCTCCTCCACTACATTAGTATCTCCTAGAGGGGAGCTTTTACTCATGTCTGGTGCTTTGCTTTTTGTGGCTTCCACCAAGGTGGTGCCCCTCGTACACCTGGCCTTGACAGCCAAGGGGGCTTTTTGTCTCACAGGTCTGTAACAATCAGAGTCAGTTCTTAGACAGCTACCACCCAGAGAGCCTTGTTCAAACAGCGGACTGAAACACATTCCCAGTGTTTCTTGGAAAGAGGCCGATTTACTTGTTCTGGAGCTTCTGCCTTAGGGGCATACATCTGATTTGGAACACATCTATGGGCTTACTGAGGTTCTCTTAAGGGCCTGATGCCAGTAGCCCTCATTATTTGTGTTCTCCCTCTGTCTCACTTCAGCTCATTGGTATCTTCTAGAAAGGAACTTACACCCTCATCTATACCCCCATTTTCACAGCTGTCACCTAGGGAACACTTCTAGATTGCCTGGCTCTCGTGGCTAGCAGGACTTATACCTGTGGTCCCATGGGACTGTATATATTTGCATACCTTAAAAGAGATATGGTATTTGCATATCTTAAAAGCATACCCTAAAGGTCTGGCTTCTAATCAGCCTGAATCTGGGTGCTGACTGAGATCCTCCCCTTTGGGACACTGCCAGGTCTTGGTTCACCATCAACCACGGGAAATCACTAAAAATAAAATAGCCTGCCTGGACAATCACGGTGGTTTACTCTTTGTGCTGCAAAGTTCAATTAGCTTTGACCTATGCTTAACATGTTGTATCTACCATTATGGTATTAGGTGGAAAGTTTCAGTACACTAAGAAAGCCCTTGTGGTATGCCTACTCAATCCTTTCCCCTTTATCTGAACTCTTGCCAAGCATCAATCTTTTTCATCACATATACTTTCGCCTTTTCTGGAATATGATATAATTGGATTCATATACTACATAGACTTGTCAGACTGCTTCTTTCTCTTAGCAATATATATTTAACATTTACCCATGCCATTTTATGACTTTTTTTT
>NW_019154137.1:4849571-4858619 GCF_002288905.1 Enhydra lutris kenyoni
CCGCCCGTCCTACCTTTCAGAAAGTGGTTGATTTTCTGTTTCTAGAGTTGCTGTTCTTCTTCTCTTCGATCTCCCGTTGGATTTGTAGGTGTTTGCAATCTTTAGATAAGCTATCTAGCTGATCTCCCACTACCTGAAGTAGTCTCAGCCTGCTACTTCTCCGCCATCTTGACTCCTCCCTGCGCCATTTTATGACTTAATGATTTTTTGTTTGTTTGTTTTTGTATTGCTGAATAAGATTCCATTGTATGAATGTATCCTAGTTTGTTTATCCATGCACAGTTTGGAGGACATTTTGATTGTTTCCAGTTTTTGGTGATTGCCTGTAAGGCTGCAATAGTTTTCTGTAGAATAATTTTATTTGGCTCATTTCTATAACATCTACTTCTTTGCAGAAATTTTCAATTTTTTTTTATTATTTTAAGAGAATTACAATTGCCTATTGAAGCATTTTATGATGTCTGCTTTAAAATACTTGTGGCATAATTTCAGTATCTGATTCATGTTAATGTTAGTATCAGTTGATTATCTTTTCTCACTCCCAGTGCTATTTTTCTGGCTCCTGGTATGATAGATGATTTTTTTTATTGTGTCTCACATAATTCTGGCTATTAGGAGATTCTGGGTTCTATTTAAAATGCCTTAATTTATCAGGCATTCACCCTTTTTGGTTGCAACATGTGGATCTTAGCCTACTTTTGTGGGCTATGATTCCATGGCAATTTAATTTTCAGAGCCCCTGTGGTACTGTTTTGGTCTGCTTGGTTTATACGTTGCTGTTATGGTTTTTGCTGGTCCTGGCTAGTGCTGCAGGAATGGGCAGAAGAGATTTCTCTAGGCGGGGCAGCCTGGTGATTCTAGGTGGAAGAGAGATTCTTTGGCTTAAAGGGATGAAGAGGTTTTCAGTATCATGTATTTATTGTGTCAAATTCTCCCTCCATAATATTTGCTGACTGACTGGTCTTGAGGAGGTGGGGCGGAGGGTGTTAGTGTCCGGTATGCAGGAACAAAGAGGCAGGCAACTTTTTTGGCAGTGTCCTCCTTGCTGATTTATCTACCAACCCTGCAGCCTGGTGTTTCTTGGTTTGAAGAAGTTTCTTGGTGTGAAGAAGTGTGAAGAAGCAGGCTTTTAGGAGAAAGAGAGCACTCGCTGGTTAGTATCTTCATTCCAGTACCTTCCATTTGTCCAGTATCTCTAGGTAAATGAGGGGGAGTCTCCAGCCTGTCTTAGAAGGAGGTTACTGTCCCTGAACACTTATTATCACCTGGATTCTTGTTTCATAAAGGAAGCATGAGCTTCCCTAGCTCACCTTCTTTTGCTAGAAGGTTACTGGACCTTAGTCACCTTCTTTTGTAGGATGTAGTGTTGTAGCATGTCCAGCTTCTGTGCTTTTCCTTTAGTCTCAAAGCCCCTAACAGATCAGAGGTTATTGTTATACCTACAGGAGAAGAACAATGAGAAAGAAGTTAATGCTACTTTGTCTGTATAGGAAGGGAAAACCTTAATTCCTGTGTTTAATCCCTGGGTTTCTTATATAATCATTTGATAATTGGACTTTTAACAATTTCAATTTCAACTTTTATCTATCCTGTTTCGAAAAGAGTTTTTTTCAATGAACAAATAGACTATCAATGTTTTTATTGTTGATTAGCAAAATCCACCAAATTTCTGGATGTAAAGCCACCTTATGCATCATCAGTCTAGGTTTAACTCTTCATAAATACCAGAATTTATATTCTGTAGATCAAAAATCTAATGTTTTATACATCTGGCTAAAAAATACTATAGAGGATTAAAAATATCCTGCCTAGGAAAATGTATTACTTTTGTTTAGAAAAGTACCCTTTGTGGGTACCTGGGTAGCTCAGTTGGTAATGCATCTGACCTTAGCTCAGGTTATGATCTCAGGGTCCTGGGATCAAGCCCACATTGAGCTCCACATTGAGTGTACTGTCTGCTTCTCCCTCTCCCTTTACCCCTCCCCCTGCTCATGCTCTCTCTCTCTCAAATAAATTTTTTTAAAGATTTTATTTATTTATTTGGCAGAGATCACAAGTAGGCAGAAAGGCAGGCAGAGAGAGGAAAAAGCAGGCTCCCTGCCGAGCAGAGAGCCCGATGCGGGGCTCGAGCCCAGGACCCTGAGATCATGACCTGAGCCGAAGGCAGAGGCTTTAACCCACTGAGCCACCCAGGTGCCCCTCAAATAAATAAATCTTTAAAAAAAAAAAAAGAAAAGAAAAAAGAAAAGTGTCCTTTGAAAGAAACTAAAGTAGCCAAATCAAAGACCTACACTTAATAAATCTCATAAAATCCACAATTTAGCTTTAAAGCTCCATGTCCTGAGGCCGTGAAAGATCTCTTTGTTAATACATTCCCCCAGTTCTATTCTCCCAATTCTAGTGAGGCATTAATCACCCTCACTGTCAAAAATCTGTATGTAACTTTTGTCCCTCAAAACTTACCTACTAATAGCCTGCTGTTTATGGGAAGTGTCACTGATAATATAAACATTTAATGCACCTTATTTTATGTGTTATATGTATTATGTACTGTATTCTTACCATAAAATAAGCTAGAGAAAAGAAAATGTTAAGAAAATCATAAGGAAGAGAAAATACACTTACACAGCTGTATTTATTGGTTCCCTAAGTTTATATCATCTCTTTACAGGATGACTCAGTGATCTATCTGTTAGTGTACTGCCTCCATATGGTCTCATATAATACATAGCACTGTAGATGTCATACATATTATTAACAGTATACATCAAAAATGAAAAGATATGTAAATGTAATTTGTATTTATTTAGGGTATAATGATTTATGCACTGATAAGAAAGTACCAGTGGTATGATCGCCTTATGATAGCTTTGTGTAATCGATACTATTGCTTCACGGTAACCTAGCCTATATGCTAATGAATGGACTGTTATAAAATTTTCATGGCATACGTTATTATAGTCATATTCATAATAAAATTGGAAACATTGTTACTTCTTTAAAAAAAAAAACAGCTGTGATAATAGGTTGAGACAGAGTTTCTCCAATGACTACACGATGAATACTTGGGTGATGATGATGATTTGTGACCCAAAAATATGTCTCTCCGTTATTGCCATACAGTTATTGTATTTTCATATGAACACACAAATATAACAGATAATTTTATTAAGTGCATGGCACAATGATTATAATACTTTAAGTGGAACTGGATAATCATTGAGATCTTCCTCCTCATTGCACATTGAGTAGGCTAAAAAGGAGAAAAAGATGAGGTTGCTGTCTCAGGGGTGGCAGAGAAGAAAAATGTGGAGGAGATTGTAAAGGAGGTAGGAGAGGTAAGGGACACTTACTATAACTTGACTGAAATACATTGTAATTTCTATCTGACTTTTGTTTTTCATTTCTCTATGAATATTTTGATATGGTACTACTCCTTCTTCCACTGTCTGCTTCAAAACCAGTTTCCATATCACAGAATGTCCATGTTTTGAAAGAAGTCAGAAGCAGTCTGGAGTAATTGAAACCCTACAGACAGATTGTCTAATGTCAGTTTGTTTTCTGGTATTGCTTCTTCTATGTCTCCATGACCCATATCTTTAAACTTCTCACTCTCCACATTTTTTTTTATCATATCCACAATCTCTTTTATGATTTCTATGATTTTCTCTCTTATAAATTCTGTGACATCATGTACAACATTTGGACATACTTTTCCCCAGGAATTTATTGTTCGGGCTTAATGGCTTTCACAGATTTTTCTTTAACATGGATGGTATAGTCAATTGCATAATCTTCACAGACTTTCATGATGTTCTGTCTATCAGGGTTCTCTAACGTAGTGTTGACAATCCTTTCAATAGAGTAACATGTCTAATGAGCCTTAATGGTCCTCGTGACTCCCTGAAATAGAGGCTGAATTAGAGATGTTGTGTTAATGGGCAAGTAGACCACATTGACACCTTTGATGTTGAACCCATGAAGTTCTGGGTGGCCAGAGGCATTGTGTAATATCAGAAGAACATTATTTTTTTAAATTTTAATTTCATTTTAATTCCAGTATAGTTAACATATAGTGTTTTGTTAGTTTCAGGTGTACAAGAGAGTGATTTAACACTTCCATACATTACCCAGTGCTCATCAAGGCAAGTGCACTCCTTAGTCCCCATTACCTATTTAACCTATCCCCCACCCCTCTCCCCTCTGGTAACCATCAGTTTATTCCCAATAGTTAAGAGTCTGATACTTGACTGTTTCTCTCTCCCTCTCCCCCCACTCTTTTTTCCCCTTGTTCATTTGTTTTATTTCTTAAATTCCACATATGAGTGAAATCATACAGCATTTGTCTTTCTCTGACTGACTAATTTCACTTAGCATTATACTAAGTCCATCCATGTCATTGCAAATGACAAGATTTCGTTCCTTTTTATGGCTGAATAATATTCACCATATATGTATATACATCTTCTTTATCCATTCATTATTTGATGGGCACTTGGGCTGCTTCCATATCTTGGCTATTATAAATAATGCTGCTATAAACATACAGGTACATGTATCCCTTGAATTAGTATTTTTGTATACTTTGGGTAAATACCCAGTAGTGTTATCGCTGGATCATAGGATACCTCTATTTTTAACTTTCTGAGGAACCTCCATACTGTTTTCCAGAGTGGCTGCACCTGTTCACATTCTCACCAACAGTGCACAAGGGTTCATTTTTCTCCGCATCCTCACGAAAACCTGTTGTTTGTCTTGTCAATTTTAGCCATTCTGATAGGTAGGGGGTTGATACTGCATTGTGGTTTTGAACTTAAAAAGGCAGTCCCTTATTAGCATGGTACTTCCCGACTTCTGGGAAAGAACATTGATAGAACCACTCCAAAGAAATGGTTCTCATTGTCCAGGATTTCTTGTAAAACCAAAGACTAGCTGCTAGTGTTCATCTTTCCCCTTCACAACTTGGGTATTAGCAGTTTTAAAGATAAACAGCAATCCCAAGCATAAGTCTGACTGCATTTGCATAAAACAGTAGAGATTGCTTATCCTTTCCTGCCTTCAATCCTGGTTTCCAGTTCTTTCCCTTACTAATAAATATCCTTAGTGGAAATTTCCCCCCTAGAAAACCACACATTCATCTGCATTAAAAACCTGTTCATGTAGATGTCTTTTGTCCTCAGTGTTTTATTTAATATTGTCTGGAAATTTGTTCACTGCCTCTTCCTTGGCAGAAGTTTATCTTCTGTTCTTTTGATAATTTTTAAGCCAAACTTCTTTGTAAAATTATTAAACCATCCTTTACCGGCATTAAATTCTACAGCTTTCGTTCCTTCATCTTTTGCTTTAAGTTGTCATAGAATGACTTTTCTTTTTCTGGAGTCATATTGGAGTCATAAGTATGCCTTTCTTCTAATCATCCTGCACCCACCATAAAAGCTGCATTCCAATAGGTGATACAAAGATATTTTGCAAAAAGTATAAGGATTTTGCACCTGCTGGTGTAGCTGTAGTAACACCTTCATGAATTTCTTTTTCTTGGTTTTTTTTTTTTTTTAATAATTGTCCTTATATTCATTTATCTTGAAATAGTGAGGACCACAGCTGTAATGGATTTTCCAACATTCCCCATGCACTTATACCCCAGGTCTCAACCATGGGATAACCTCTCCACACGAAGATTTAGGTCTGTATAACAGCATTACTACCCTGTGTATGGAGAAAAAATGGGAAGAAAAAGTGGGATAAATCCCCAAATGCTTATTATTTTTTATCAGAGTAGATCCAAACAATTAAGAAATACATACCAATGGCTTTTACATTTCAACCAGGCCCCTCATTCTTCAGAGTCACAAGTTAAGGATCAGGCAGTAAGTAGTCCAATAATATTAATTTAGGGGAGTCTTTCCACAGGGAAAGGATGAAGAATGATAGGTAAGCAATCTAGTAACACTTGACGTTATTAACTTTTTAAATTACCAATGTAAAAGGCAAAACATGACATCTCATTCTTAGGAACTGCATTTTTTTGATTATTAGAGATGTTGGACCATCTCTAATATTTTTATACCTATTAATTACCAACTGTTTTGACAGTGTCATAGAAGGCAAATGTCACATCTCCCAAAATATCCAGTGGTGGGGCATCTGGGTAGTGACTCAGTTAAGTGTCTGACGTCAGCTCAGGGCATGATCTCAGGGTCCTGAGATAGAGCCCTGCAACCTATCAGGCTCTATGCTCAGCAGGAAGTCTGCTTCTCCCTCTTCCTCTGCCCCTCTCCCCACTTGTGCTTTCTCTCTTCCTCAAATAAACAAATAAAATCTTAAAAATTTATATATCCAGTGGCATTTTTTTAAATGGGATTCTGCACATACTGATTGCAACATGAGGCTGACCAATATGAAAATGTTTTTCTTTCATTTCAAATAACTTGCAAAATGTGACATTATATCTATATATAGTTAGGGAGAATCAATCCATTTCTATAAATTAGGACAGAAGACAGGGGATGCATCATTTTCTTTTATGGTTGTAATAAACCTATTACTGGATATTGTCTAATCAGATATATTATAATAGGACTTGATTTTTCTTCGTATTATTAACCACCAAAAGGTAAACATGTATCTGAACATTATAGTTCTTGATGAATAGAAGAACTGTAACAAAATTTTCCATACCTATGCAGAAGACATACATTTTCTAGGTTTTACTAGAAGTTCACATTTTTTTAAAAGTCTGTTTATTGTCTGCATTCCTTTTTGATTTAATGTGTATCACTCTTGTTTTCTTTATAACATTTGAGTTTGCTCTTATGCTAATACATACAAGTAGTAGGAACTAGTGGTGGCATGGTCATATAGAGGGTTGGGGGTTGGTAGGTTTAAGTCTCATGCAGTTAACATATTTATGGAACAACTCTCACAGTCCAAATTCTATTTAATTTGAACAGCTGAAGTGATGAAATCTATCTCTGCCATTTGCTAGTTTTTTTTTAATCTGTGAAAGTCACTTCTTTTAACTTTAATTTCCTCACTTACAGACTCATTCAGATTATGGAACAAAATAAAATTAAGAAAACTACTTTCCACATTTTAATTACAGTATACATGTTAGAGATTGCTATTATTTTTCAGTCACATTCCTTCTTCCTTTTGAATAATTTTTTTTTTATTTTTCCTTGGCTTATTTGTACCATCTGCAGTTCAGATAACTTATTTCTGCATGTAGGCTAAACAGAGATGATCTCTATGTGCCTTTTCAGATTTCCATATGTGGAGACATCTCAAACTCCTAGTTGGGGTATACAGCAAATTCAGAAATGTCCTGATAATGAGTGTGTCAAATGATTAGGTTTCAAATACTGTCCACAGAGCTAGTTTTAGCCTGAGGAAAGATACCTCATTGAGGATTAAAGTTCATTTTCCTTTTTGATTAAGCAGGCTCATCTTGGATTAAAAATACATACCCTTTGGAGATTGGTCAAACTCAAAACAAAGAAGATCTTTATAAAACTGTGTCTTCCAGGATTTCAGGGCTTTTATATCCCTAAATAAGTGGCATTTATATCCCTAAACAAGTGGCATTTATATCCCTAAATAAGTGGCAAATAACTAACTTAGTTTTCATACTCTTTGGAAAAGAAAAAACACTCATGGCAGAGAATCAGTAAGCAAAAGCCCAAATTCTAATAAACCCACCTGACCTTTTTATTTCAGATGCCTTAATTGTAAGGCGAATATTGATCTGAGATCTGACCCTTCCTTCTCAATGACTCATGCAAAATCCCATTCATCTGTGGTCCCAAAGGAGTAAGACTCTCAATGGGCCTTCCTACTTTATTTAGTAAAAAGAAAACTTATGTCCTAAAAAGCTTGAGAGATGTAGCTCAAAGGATATGAAAATTGTGTATGTGTGCTTTAGAGAGTGTGATGGGCAAATAAAGTGAAATCCTTATTTGAGAAGCAAATTCAGATTGAAGAGATAGGAATACCAAAGTACCTAATCGGATATTTTTCAACCCAACTATATTTATTATGTTTTTTCCTCATCAATTACACTGGTAATTTTTAAAATCAGCTTTATTAAAGTATAATTTATATATAATAAAATTCACCCATTTAAGTTTACAAGTTGATGAACTTTGACGAAGATATTCAGACCTGTAATCACACCACAATACTATATAAAGTGTTTATATCACCAGAAAAATTTCCCTCCTGGTTTCCATTAGTCCCCTCTTCCCATCCACAGCCCTTGGCAATCACTAATCTATCACTGTAGTTTTTCATTTCCCATAATTTCATATAAACAAAAGCATACAATATGTAGACTTTTGTGTCTGATGTCTTTTCATTTGGCATAATAATTTTCTGATTCATAAATCCTGTTAAGTGTATCAATAGTAAAATCCTTAATTCTGAGTGTTATTCCACTGTGTTGTTATGCAGAAATCTCTTGATACTCACTAGTTGATGGACATTTGGGTTGTTCTAGTATTTGCCTTTTATGAATAAAGCTGCCGTGAATAGTCATGCATACATTTTCATATGGATGTATGTTTTTATTTCTTCTGTGTTAATACCTAGCAACAGTATTACTAGATTGTATGGTAATTCTTTTACTTTATAAGAAATGGTAGTTTGGCAAAACAGCTGTGTTCTTTTCCGTTTCCATCACTAATATATGAGTTACCATTGCTTCCGATCTTCACCTAAACTTAACTGTAGTTTGTCATTATTATGCTTAGTCATTTCAGTGTATGTCGTAGTATCATATTGAAATTTTTAATTTGAAATTCAGTAAATGTGCTTTGTATGAGCTTATCATTAGTATATCTTTTTTGTCTAAGTTTCTGCTAAATTTTTTTGCCCATTTTAAAGATTAATGTTTCCATATTGAGTTGTAAGAGTTTTTTTTTTTTTTTAGATTTTATTTTATTTTATTTGACAGATAGAGATCACAAGTAGGCAGAGAGGCAGGCAGAGAGAGAGAGAGGAGGAAGCAGGCTCCCTGCCGAGCAGAGAGCCTGATGCGGGGCTCGATCCCAG
>NW_019154137.1:4861619-4864376 GCF_002288905.1 Enhydra lutris kenyoni
TTATGTAATTTATATATTTTTTATCCTTTATTTTACATTCTTTACTTAGCCTAAGATCACACAAAGTTTCTCTTATATTTTATTTTAGAAGATTTGTAATTCTAGCTTTACCTCAGAGTCTATGTTACATTTCAAATAAACTTTTTTGTAGTTTGAAAGAATATTAAGTTTATTTTATTCTTATTCTTTGCATGTGGTTGGTTGTTTAAGCACCATTTGAGGAAGAATCTTTTTTTTTCCCATTGAGTCATCTCAGCATCATTTTAAAAATTTGTGTTGATCATATATGTGTGTTTTTTTAAAATTCACAATTCTCTTCTATTAATCTGTACATTTCTGTGCTTATGCCAGTGCCACAGCGTCTTGTTTACTGTAGCATTATAGTTAGTTAGTCTTGAAGTTATGTAGTGTATGCTTTCCAACTTTTTTCTTTTATTTCAAAATTATAATGGTTATTCTGAGTCCTTTGTATTTCCATGTAACGTTTAGAATTAGCTTGTCAATTTCTAAAGAAAAAGTAAGCATACAAGGATTTCATTTGGGGTTATATTGGATCTCATGTCAATTTAGGGAAAATTGATACTACAAGATATTGAGTCTTCCACCTTGGGCAGAACCTGTATCAACTAGTGTTATTCCTGTGAATATGTTACATTTCATGACAAAAGGAATTTGGACATGTCATTAAATTTACTAATCAGCTGAACTTTCAATAGATTATTCTAGATTATCTGGGAAGAACAAATGTAATCAAGCACATGGGTCATTGAAAGCACAAAACAATGGCAGAATTAGAATTATTCGAAATCCAAAAGTTAATTTTTCAAACCAATAAAAAGAGAACTAAATAAAGAAAAATGTGTATCCCTTTAATGATTCACATTTAAAGGTTTCATCTCTTTATTCTATTTGATTAAAGGCATTGAATTGAGTTAAATAGTGAATCATGCAAATTAAGTAGTGGTGGTGTTGCATTGATTTAACACACTGAAAATTACACATTGTTCCTGTGGGTTTGCTTTTTTCCCTCCAAAAATCCATCACCTCACTCTAATCATGGAAAAATGGCAAAGAAACCCAAATTGAGGGCATTCTATAAAATAAGTGATTAGTATTTTTGGTAGTCTCCAGGTCATTTAAAACTCAGAAACCCTGAGGATGTGTTACAGAATGGAAGAGACTAAGAAGAAATAATAGTAGATGAAATGTGAAATGCTGGGTAGGATCCTGGAACGGAGAAAAGGTATTAGTGGAAATAAGGCCTATGATTTAGTGAATTACATAGTACAAATGTTTCTTTCCCTGATTTGTTTGTTTGTTTTTGGTATTTGTTCCGTGGTAATACGTTAACATTAGAAGAATATGGATAAAGGATATAGGGGAATATTTTATACTATTCTCACAAGTCTGAAGTTGCTTCAAATGAAAAAAAAATTAAAAATTGTAGCAAAAGAATAAAATGGCCCACACATTGAAAAGTTCTGAGGACATAAGCATATGACAGATAATCTTTTTTTTTTTTTTAAAGATTTTATTTATCTATTTCACAGAGAGAGATCACAAGTAGGCAGAGAGGCAAGCAGAGAGAGAGATAGAGGAGGAAGCAGGTTCTCCGCTGAGCGGAGAGCCCAATGCGGGACTCGATCCCAGGACCCTGAGATCATGACCTGAGCCGAAGGTAGAGGCTTAACCCACTGAGCCACCCAGGTGCCCGACAGATAATCTTTGATTGGTGTGTAGTCTTTCTTGAGTAGAAAAAAAAAACGTTGCCTGCCCTTATAGGCTGAACCTAAGAATCCTGGATATGACACAGAGCAAAGAAGGGTTGAAGCAGCACATAAAAGGAATTTTTATATTTCAATTCCAAATTTTACTGAATAGGGCTTCAACATTCAAGTAGTAACAGAGAGCTCACCTGAGGAACATATCTGTACCAACTGGTTGATCCATCCCACAAAGCAAAAATATATTTCCTTAATTGAGCCTTTTTGGGAAGTCAGTGTCTTAACTGAAAGGAATAACCTTAAGATTAAGGATTTTAAGCAACATAATTTTAAAGTTGGAAGCAGACAAGTTCTTGGAACTGCTCTTAATTTATTCTATGGTAGGTGGCTGCCTGTTGTGCTTCATGTATATCAGGAAGTCTGAATTAATCTGTTCTGATTATTAATCTATCTTATTAAATGTATGGGATTTTTCTTCATGCTTTCATTTATTTCTCCTTAGCATTGTTTTTACATCTGCATGATTAAAGAGGTATTCTTGTTTCATTCAGTTAGTAGAAGGCTTAGAAATGTTTTTGATGTGAGCTAGCTATAATTTGATGTACTGTAATACATGGGCTTCAAGAGTCAGATTGCGGGACCATTCATGATTTTTTCTGCTGGAAATTTGTAGTTTGTAATACCTGCAGGGCACAGTGTTAACTTTGCAAAATCTTTATTTCTTAAAAATAATCTAAGGTATGATGGAGCATTGAGATGCAGAGTGATTGACAGAGTTAAAGAAAGATATGAAGAGAAGAAATAAATACCAGAAATGTCCTTCTTTTTTTTTTTTTTTAAGATTTTATTTATTTATTTGACAGAGATCACAAGTAGGCAGAGAGGCAAGCAGAGAGAGAGAGAGAGAGAGGGGGGAGGAAGCAGGCTCCCTGCCGAGCAGAGAGCCCAATGCAGGGCTTGATCCCAGGACCCTGGGACCATGACCTGAGCTGAAGGCAGAGGCCTTAACCCACTGAGCCACCCAGGCATCCCA